>NC_091454.1:151296442-151496442 GCF_027789765.1 Dendropsophus ebraccatus
TACATCACGTGTGAGTAATAGTGCACCCAATATAAACAGTGAAAAAGAAAGTTAAACAAGTAATATATATACATATTGCATATTCTTACAGAAAAACGCTCCAATCATTTCTCTCATTGAGCCCCAAAGGGCCGGTCGCATCCAACATAGAAATCCATATCGCTTCCCGTCTGAGGAGGTACTGGTGTCTGTCGCCCCCCCTCTCAGTATTATCTACTTTTTTAAACCTAGAAAACGCAGGCAGTTGGTCTCACCTTTGTGGATGGAATTCACATGCTCAATGAGTCGGGGGACACCTTTCCCCGTTCTCACTGAGTAGGCATGTTCTTTAAATCTCGTCCACATTGGTCTTTTAGTTTTGCCTACGTAAAACCTATTGCATGGGCATATAATAGCATAGACAGTGAAAGATGTTCTACATGTGATGAGACTATTCACACGACACTCTTTGCCATTAAGAATAATACAGTCAATAGGGAGTAGCTGGGAGCAATATTTGCATGTCCCATTTTCTATTGCCCTTGAGTGGAGTTCGTGTAAACCATTCCTTAGTTTCTTTTTTACCATTATTAGTATTAAGGACGTCCCCAATAGTGCAGTTTTTCCTAAATGTAATTAGGGGGCCTGCTGCTGATGTCTTACCAATATCTTGCTCTAAAATATGCCAGTATTTTTTTAGAATCATTACTTGTAACAGTTTTAGGCATAAGTAAATCGGATCTTGATAGACTATCTGCTTTTTTTCTGGCTTTTTTTACCACCCCTTGTTATGGTCAGTATAGCAAAGGCAGTTTGACAAGACACGGACAGTGAGCCCTGAGCTGACCCCACCCACTGACCCTGCCTAATTGCCACGGACGGCCCTAAAGGGCCCGGACAACCACGGAGTCGGTCCCTACACTAAATAGGTGCGACACACAGAGCACGGACAGACAAACAAAACACAATAAGAGGTGTCAGACAAACCAGGTCAGCAACAGTCGAGCGGCGAAGTACAAAAACAGCAAACAGGAGAATAGTCGAGGTCAGATGCAGAAGGTCCAGAATACAGAGATCAGAGTAACTAAACAGGGAGCTGAGCAGGCGAGTGAACTCTAATAGTCAGCAGGGAAGGGAGAAACTTGCTGCTTTTTATCTGGGATCAGAGACTAAGTCCAGCAGATGATTGGACCAGCCCTGATCCCAGCAGCAAGTTCAGCTGAGAAGATCAAGCAGAGCAGTAACCCCTGCACTGCCAGGAGTCTGCCAGGAAAAGCGGGTGTGGCTGTCAAATACAACATAATTCAGACAGAGTAAAAAGAAAAACACAGACAAGCTCAGCGCTTCCTCGACCGCCCAGCATGGACCGAGGAGCGCAAAGTCATATTCCTAACACCCCTACTGGATATTTTCTAGCTAATAGTTTCTGTTCGAGTTCCTGAGCCTGTTGATTAAATAGTTCAGAGGTGTTATTGATGCGCTTTAAACGCACCATCTGACTGAAGGGAATAGAGTCCTTTACATGGGGAGGATGGGAGCTGGAGTAGTGGAGAAGCGCGTTACAGGCTGTCTCTTTCCTGAAAACAGAAGTCACTAACTCGTTGTCTTTAATGGTGATTTGTACATCTAAGAAATCTAGAGATGCTCCCCCTATCTTATGTGTGAACAGCATGTTGACACCATTATTGGTGTTCAAATAGGAGACAAATGCAGCAAATCCCCGTCCCACACAACGAAGACATCATCGACATACCGAAAGTATGCCCTGATGCCTCCCATGTGTGGGTTACCGGTAGTGAACACCAGGTCATTCTCAAGTTTGGCCAGGAACAGGTTAGCGTACGTGCAGGAGACCAGCGTGCCCATTGCTGTGCCGACCTCCTGCACGTACCATTGATCATCAAAGAGAAAAACGTTATTACGTAAAATGAAGTATAAACCCTCTTTAACAAACTTTCTGAAAAGGGGGGGTTGATTGCATCTAGAGGCGAACCAGTCTATCGCCTCTACACCCGCATCCTGTGGGATGTGGGTGGAGGCTTTCGACGTCAATAGAAGCCAGTATGCAATCATCACTAAGATGAATAGAACTGAGCAAATTGATGAAATCTCCAGAGTCTTTGAGGTAAGCAGGGGTTTCAGCCAAGAGTGGTCTAAGCGACCAATCCAGGAATTGGGACAAATATTCAGTGGCAGAGCCGATAGCTGACACTCTAGGGCGCCTAGGTGGTCTGTCCAAACTCTATGGACTTTGGGGAGGAAGTACCACCTGGGCGCCCTAGGAGCTGGTGGCAGCAATTTTTCTGCTGTGCGTTTATTAATTGCACCTTTACTGCTATACTTATGAAGTAAGCTCCGCAGTTGCTCGTGGATCCTTGGTACTGGGTTTTTTATCAGGGGTTTATAGGTGGACCTATCGCCAAGTTGTCTCGTGGCCTCCTCAAGGTTATATGCACGCGACAGTACTACTGTCGCTCCCCCTTTATCTGCCCTTTTAGTTATGAGATCAGGGCGACTCTTCAGCCATCTTAATGCTCTACTCTCAGATGCTGTTAGGTTATTAGTGGCTTTTGGGTATACTAGGGCTTTTACCTCTTGGCTAACAAATTTTTGAAAGGTATCGATGGGGCCACCCGGTGTAACTTGCGGGCAGTAGGTCGATTTGTTCCCACCTTTAAAGGGATCCCTTAACCCCAGAGTATCAGGTGATGGATCTTGGCTCATGCCTGCTAAAAAACTTACACATTCAACATCCTGCCTGGTAAATTCAGTGGGGACTTGGAAACCCAGGGGGCCGACAGTACATCGGGCTTCACACTCATTATGCTGCTCATCTGAAGAATTTTTATTCTTATAATTGGCAAAATGCTTAGCAAGGTTCATCTTGCGCACCCCCTTGCACAAGTCAATGTCAAAAGTTGTAACGGAGAAGTCCTCTGTCAAGCCAAAATTCAGATCTTTCCTCAATAGACGTTCACATTCAGCCGGTAGTGGTATCCCTGAAATGTTGATCACATTGGGTGCGTCTTTTAATGTCTCCATGAAACTCGTTTCCTTCACTTTCCTGTTCTCTCTTTGCCTCCTCGCTTTTTCTCCTCCTCGCCGTGTCCTTTGCCTAAAGGGCCACTCCTACCTCTTTGTTCATGGCTCGTACTGGCAGTGGCTTCATCGGAAGCACTAGTATCGGATTCAGTGGTCTAATATTCCGAGAACTTCCTTTTGGGTTTGGTTTTTCTTTTATTTTTCTGTTGGGATTGCTGCCATCCAAACATTCTCTGTAAGGGCCCTATTCCACCGGACGATTATCGTTTGTATAATCGTTAACGATTAACGATCTCAAACGACCGCTATTGGGAAAGACCTGAAAACGTTCACTCACATCCATGGAATGATAATCGTTACTTACGATCGTAATTGCGATCGTTTTTCTTCGCTATTTATTCGCTATTGCGTTCGTATCTATTGCAAACGACCGAACGATGTCTTATTCAATGCGAACAATTTGCGAACGTTTTGCGAGCGAGCAACGATAAAAATAGGTCCAGATCTTATAAAGCAATCAACGATTTCTCGTTCGGTCGTTAATCGTTAACTGCATTTTAACCGAACGACTATCGTTTAGATTAGAACGATTTAACGATAATCTGAACGATAATCGTCCGGTGGAATAGGGCCCTAAGTCATAATCCAATTTATCACGCATAAATTTGTCCCTTTTTACTTCTTTGATCTCTTTTTGCATATCGTTACATTTTTTTTTTCATTTTAGAGAAAAATGCGGTAGATTGGGTCCCTATTGCTCTTGTTCTATATTCCAATTTCATACGGCATAGGTCTGTGGTTACGGTCTCATATTCCTGTTGGTTCCGTTCAAGGACTAAGTTAATTAAATTAGTAGCATGTGTCAGATGTGCTTGTTGCCATGCTTGGATAAACATTGGGTCGTCTTGGAATAATGATGGATTTTTATAACTCCTTAGGCCCCTTGGGACTCTACCGCTGTCTTGATAAGCCTTTAATGAGTTAATCGTCCAAAAAAGACGCATTTATTAGCTCCCCCACCGTATGGGGCGACCATATGCGGTGCATACGACGAGCCCCAACTTCAAAGAAGATTTTTTGGGGTTAAAAAGTCTTCTTATATGCCAGAAAATAAAGTAACTCTATACAATATTACAGTATTGTACAGTAAAGTGTACTGGTATACACACTTGTGCTCAAAAGTTTACATACACCGGCAGGATTTTTGCTTTCTTGTCCTTTTTTGAGAGAATATGAATGATAACACCACAATTTTTTTTCTGCTCATGGTTACTGGTTGGGTAAAGCCATTAATTGTCTCTTTTTAAATTATAATTACAACCAAAAACATCTAAATGACCCTGATCATAAAGTTTACATACCCCAGTTTTTAATACCGTCTAAAATTATTGACAGCTTTAAGTTTTTTTTTGGTAGTTGTGGATGAGGCTCTTTATTTTCTCCAGAACCTACCCCAGCTCCATTTGAGAATATTTTCACGCCGATCGGGCCCATCTTCGCCTAAAAAAGGCATTTTCGCCTTTTAATAAATGTCCCTTTTAGTGCTTGAAAAGAGCATCCCTTTAACAGTGACTTTCCTTTAAGAGAAACTTTAACCCTTGATACTCTCCATTTAAGAGTGTCTTTGGTACTGTCCCTTTAAGAGTGAATTTGGTACAGTGACTTAGGTACCACCCTTTGAAGAAAAACTTCAGTGCTGTACCTTTAAGAGTGACTTTGGTCCCGACTCTTTAACCCCTTAACGACGCATGACAGGTATACCAGTTATGCGGCCGTTAAGGGTAAACAGAGAAGGCTCCCAGCATGAGCCCTCTCTGCAGCCCGCCATCTCCAGTTGCTATGTGCAGCCAGGGACCGCAGGTATTAGCCGCTGCGGTCGATCACCACGGTCGATCACCGCTGACTCAATTCTGCTACATCACTAACTCACCTCTGCTACTTCACCGACTCACCTCTGCTACTTCACTGACTCACCTCTGCTAGATCACTTACTCAACTTTGCATGCAATACCTCACTGGCTCATCTTTGCTACATCACTGACTCCTGTGTTATATACAGAAGGAGGAGGAAGAGGAGAAGCCATAAGTAGTGTGGCAGTAACCTCTGCCCTCAGTGTGCGCGTGCTAAGGCTGCATCAGACTGTGTGTGTATGCTATGACATAGTGGTATTACTATGGCTTACCCCTCTATATTACTATGCCTGACCCCTCTATATCACTATGCCTGACCTCTGTATCACAGGTATGTGGAATTGTTGGTAGTGTTTCTTGAATATTTGGCAATGTATGGTGAATATTTAGTTAGAAACATAGAAGATTGTCAACAGAAAAGACCACCTGCTCTATCTAGTCTAGTTCTGAGTTGTAGAGGACATGGAGGCTAGAGACTGGCTGCGTCCACTGCACAGACAGGAGAATCTACTTTACATATTTTTCTTATTCCCCCAGAAGTCACCCCAGGATCATGTAGGACATTACACACAAGCTGCTGAGCCAGTTCTATTTACACTACTTGAACAAATGAGTCTCCCAAATGGTCATTTATGAAGGAGTCTGATAAAATTCAGAAGTCAGAGCTGCGGTTTACAGACTCCAAAGCCCTGCTTTTAACACCTCCAACCTTGGATGTAAAGGTACAAAAAGCTTTTAAATAGGTACAATCGCAGGTGCAAGGTTTTGGGATTCTAAAATAGAAGACTTTAAATCAGCTCTCAGACTGGCAACCACTACACCTGGACTGAGAATACTTTCAGGTTCCCCTTCTGGAACTGCTTTGACACCAAAGCTCCTGGACAAGGCATTTGCCTTGACATTTTTGGCCCCTGGACAATAGGTAACAACAAAATTGAATCTAGAACAAAGCCCAACGTGCCTGACAAGGGTTCAATCTCTTTGCCTTGTCTAAGTACAGGAGATTTTTATGGTTCGTGAGGACCGATACTTGGGGCCGAGCTCCCTCCAGGAAGTGTCTCCACTCCTCAAAGGCCCACTTGATGGCCACCAACTCCCGATTTCCAATGTCATAATTGGCCGCAGAAGTGGAGAAGAATGCCACTCCTTTTAATTTAGTGTAACGTTCCCTACCTTGGGACAGAACTGCCCCTACACCAGTCTCTGAGGCGTCGACCTTCACCACGAATGGCATTTCTAAATCCAGGTGTACCAGCACTGGGGCTGATAAATTTAATAAAAACCAAAACTTGAAGGCTTGTTCAGCCTCTGGCGTCCAAGAGGGTGGGTCAGTCACCTTTTTAGTTAACTCGGTAAGGGGTTTGATTATTAGGGAGAAATTTCGAATGAACTTTCTGTAAAAATTGGCAAAACCTAGGAATTACTGAATATCTTTTAAGGTAGTGGGTCTTGCCCACTTTAATATTGCTGAGATCTTTTTAGGATCCATCTGTTAAGATGTAACCTAGAAACCTTATATCTAGGACACCAAATAAACACTTGAAAAATTTTGCACACAATTAATTTTTGTGCAACTTAGACAACACTTCACGTACTTGATGTCATCTGATATCAGGAGAGAAGATAAGTATGTCATTAGGGATATGACCACGTAACGACAAAATAAATCACAAAAAAATCACAAAAAAAATGCTGGAAGACGGCGGGGGCATTACTCAGCCCGAAAGGCATGACCAAGTATTCAAAATGCAATTTAGGGGTGTTAAAATGTTTTTCATTTGTCGCCCTCCCTGATCCAGATCAAATTGTAGGCACTGTGAAGGTCGATCTTGGAAAACCAATGGGCACCTAACACCCAGGTAAGGAGATATAGAATGGGGGGGATGGATGCTGGTCTTAAATTGTAATTTTATTTAGCTCCCTGAATCTATATAGGAACGCAGACCTCCGTCCTCCTTTTCAACAAAGAAGAAGCCAGCACCCATAGATGACACAGACAGACAAATTTGACCCTTCCTCAAACTATCCTGTATGTACTGGCGCATCGACTCTCAATCTGGGGGGACAATTTAAAGATAGGGCCTTTAGGAAAGTTTGCCCCAGGCACGAGATCGATGGAACAGTCCTAAGGACGGTGGGAAGTGAAGGCATCGGCAACAACTCTGGGAGATTGACCATATCACTGACTGTACATACTCACGGACTAACTTGGGTTAGGTGAGAAGCACAGAAACATCCCCACTTGATCAGTTTCGTGGTTCTCCAATTGAAAACCGGGTCTCCAACTCTCTCTGCATTTGATGTAAAAGAAGTAAAATGGAAATAAAGGTTGCAGGATTCCTTGAAGGTACAAAACCTGTCGGGGTTCCCCTCAAACCTGTCAGACAAAAGCATCTTGGGCTTGTGGTGGACAAACTGGACAGGAGCAGTCACAGGGTTAAGAGTCACAGATGACTAGGGGGCAGTCTCGGTCAGGGTATCCACCAAACTGGCTATCCCCTAGAGCTGAGTAGCCAGCTCATCGAGGAGGTCAGCGACCAATGTTTTAGTTCTCATGTTTTAGTGCTTTACTGCCAAGAGTGACTTCGGTAAGGGCCTGCATAAATGTCAGGACAGGGGACTGGTAGACACGAAAAAGGTGAGCCCTAGCACTGGAACCCGCCCCGCTGTCCCTGCCTAATTACCTTGAGTGCCCTAACTGGTAGCAAAAAACTGGTCAACGTTCCTTTGCATCTACAAGTGAGACACAAAACGAGTACAAGACAAACACAAACTGGAGGTCGGAATAGCAGGGTCAGCAACACACGGCCAGAGAAGTACAAAATCAGAGTCAGGAGAGTAGTCTAAAGCCAAAGCCAGTAAACCAGGAATACGTATCAGCATAAATTGCTAGGTCAAGATAACACTCAGTTACTAAGGCTCTATCGCAGGCAGGGAACCACAGATGGGTGGAATACTTATGGAGCCTGAAGTCCCAGCCCCAGGCGTGATTGGGGCTGAGACTCCAGCCCCAGGACACAAGCTGACTGATGGTGCTGGCTGCCAGCCAGTTATACACAATGCAGGGCAGCTGTGCTGCTCAGCCAGGGGCAGTGAAGCCCTTGCCGCTGCAAGAATAAGGGATGCTGACACGCCCCTAGCAACCCGGCTGGTAGCCAGGACGCTATTGGTGCGCCCCTAGCAACTACCCGGGCCAGTTACCAGGGACGCCGTCGGTCCATCCAACAGGCCAGCCGAGCGCTCTGGCGGTGCCAGGAGCCCAGCATGCGGCCCGGCCCATGAGAAGGCCAATCTACTAAACACATTCTTTTCTACTGTATCCACAGAGGAAAATCCTATAACAGATTACATGACTAGGGATGATGTAAATCCTCTAATAAATCTCACCACACAACAAGAAGTTAGGCATATGCATAAATCACTGGGCCCAGAAAGTATCCATCGTAGAGTTTTGCAGGAATTAAGTAGTGTTATTAAAGGACAACTCCCACGAAAATTTTTTTTAGCTTATTTAACACACATTACAAAGTTATATAACACACATTACAAAGTTATATATGTGATATGCTATCTTGTAAAAGATTGTAAGAAGATCAGGATACCCGGAAGAGTATAGAGGAGTATAGTACAGGCACCAACTAGGCTGCAGCTGACAACTCTGTGTCATTACAGGTGATGGAGATACATGGTAGGGTACAGAGAAGTACAGTGCAGGCTCCAAAATGGCTGCAGCTTACAGCTCTGTCTCCTGAGAAGCTGCATAGGGGACAGAGCATCATGTGACCTGTGAAGTAATGGGCTACAGGAGAACAAATCAGGAGAATCAGTTCACTCAGTGAGCTATGAGCTATGAGATCAGGAGAGTCATGTGATCAGGGGTATCAATCACATGTACAGTGTCCATATTAGGACATAGTCAGAAGTCAGAGTGAAGAATCATTTTTACATAAGTGTGACACTTGACTTTGAGTATTGTTAACTGACTTCTGATAACTGAATTCTGACTACTGACTTTGACTACTGACTTCTGATTACTGACTTCTGACTTTGACTTCTGACTTTGACTACTGACTTTGACTACTCATTTTGACTTCTGAATTTGACTACTGACTTGGACTACTGACTTTTACTACGGACTACTGACCATTGACACCTTACAACTGACTTTTGACTCCTGACTACTTATACCTGACTTCTCATCAAATAATATGTGATATCTAGAGATGAGCGAACCTCGAGCATGCTCGAGTCCATCTGACCCGATCATTCAGCATTTGATTAGCGGTGGCTGCTGAAGTTGCATAAAGATACCTGTACATGGGGCAGTGTGGCTTGATCAATTCATACACAAAATTCAGATGTTTTTTATGCAGCCGAGAGGCACTAGTGTCAGCCATAGGTGTGAGGTGCAGCACTCTTTTCTCTCCTGTATTGGAAGTTGCATAAAGCCCTAAGGTTATCTAGAAAACATGGATATAGTCATTAGCTGTATTCATGTTTTCCAGACAACCTTGGAGCTTTATCCAACTTCAGCAGCCCCCGCTAATCAAATGCCAAACGCTCGGGTTCGGATGGATTCGAGCATGCTCGAGGCTCTCTCATCTCTAGGGATATCTGATCTCTGAGGTGTCAGTAGTTAGTTCTCTTTCACTTCAATTGCTAGGCAGCCCCTAGCTTGCAGTATTAAGGTAACAAAATGAAGTGACATCTGATCTCTGACTTGTCATAAGTGAGTAGTCATATGTAAGAAGTTCTGTCTCACTTGTTCATTGCATACAGAACTAAGTTTTGAAACATTATATTTGTTTCAGTTTTGCAAATAGCTGACCTACTGCTGACCTGGAGCAGAAGCACCGACTGAATGTGTGGAGCCCTGAAGCTTCCCTGCATGAAAAGTAAAAGTCTTCTCAAGGCTGTTTTTATGGGAGACTGGGGACTGTGCAGGGTGTGGGTTGCAGTAATTGCATACTAGAGCTCAGGGCATACTGACCACTGCTCTGTCTGCAGCTACAGGGATGATGCTGCCATGGATGGGATTTGTGCGGGTGGACCTGCTACTCACCAGCTGGATGCTGCTGGCCATAGGTAGAAAAATTAGTTTCAAAGTAAATCATTGCAACCGGCACCCCGTGCGGTCACCAGTCTCCCATGGCTATAAAAACAGCTCTGCACAGACACTTACTCTTCATGCAGGGAAGCTTCAGGGCTCCACACATTTAGTCAGTGCTTCTGCTCCAGATCAGAAATAGGTTAGTTGTTTGCAAAACTGAACCAAATACAATGTTTCAAAACTCAGCTCTATAAGCAATGAACAAGTGAGAAAGGACTTTTCACTTATGACAAGTCAGAGATCAGATATCACTTCATTTGTTATCTCAATACTGCAACCTATGGGCTGCGTGGCAATTGAAGTGAAAGTGATATTCAAACTGAATGGGGACTTGTAATACTTAACTACTGACATTTCAGACATCAGATATCACACATTCAGTGGCGTAGCTACCATAGAAGCCGGGAAGTCGATGCTATGGGGCCCGTAGAGGAAGGGGGCCCAGGGAAGATAAGAGCCTCCTGTGTCCTTTTGCTTAACCCCTTATGTACTGCAGTGTGTAAGTGACCCAGTGTTCTCTTACATGCTGCAACACAAACAAAGGGTTAATGAGCTCAAGGCAATTAGCTCTATGATAACCTCTGACCTCTGTTCTCTGAGCTCCTGCAGAGGTCAGGGGTTATCAGTGCAGGAGTAGTGAAGGAGAAAAGTAATTGTCTTCTGTATTAACCCTTTGTTTGTGTTGTCGCATTTTTATAGTGTGTAGGGGAGGGGGGCCCCATAAAGTTTTTTGCTATGGGGCCCCATAAATCCTAGCTACGCCCCTGCACACATTATTTGATCAGAAGTCAGGTATAAGTAGTCAGGAGTCAAAATTCAGTTGTCAGTAGTCAAAGTCAGAAGTTAAAGTCAGTAGTCAAAGTCAGAAGTCAGTAGTCAAAATCAGAAGTCAGTAGTCAAAATCAGAAGTCAAAGTGTGAAAGTAAACTAAACTATTAAGGTCAGTTTAAAGATTAGTTAATTTTGAACTGATCATTCACAAACTACCCATCACTAGTGCACAGTAAACTCAACTTTAGTGATCAGTGCCAGGCAGCAGCTGCCAAGGCTAATACACTCATTTGATGCATCAAAAAAGGCATTGATGCTAAAGATAAGAACATAGTTTTATCTCTTTATAAATATAAATATATGGATCACACATGGATTCCTGTGTACAGTTTATATATAGAGTGATACAGTATATAAGAAGGACACAGCTGAACTGGAGCGGGTGCAGAGGAGGGCGACAAAGGTCACTAAGGGAATGGGTGGGTTACAGTACCAAGACCGGTTATAAAGCTTTGGGTTATTTAGTTTAGAAAAAGACGTCTTAGGAGCGATCTGATTACAATGTACAAATATATGAATAGACAGTACAGAGATCTTTGTAGTGATCTTTTTACTCCTAGGTGTGTAACCAAGACAAGGGGGCATCCTATTCTTCTAGTGGAAAAAAGGCTTCACCACCAGCACAGATGCGGATTCTTTACTGTAAAAGCAGTGAGACTATGGAAGTCTCTGCCACATGATGTTGTCATGGCTGATTCATTGAATAATTTCAAGGGAGGTCTAGATGCTTTAAAAAAAAAATACACTTCTAAAAAAAATTAAGTATACTCCTATACTATCCACAGCGATGGCTGGTCCCTCAGCCCACTACACTATCTCCTACAAAAAGGACACTGTTATAATCAATATAAGTAATCTTTATTATCAAGTTTCATAAATCATGATTTCACATATTAATAAAAAAAGCCATGCACATTAAGACAAAAATAATAATCCACAGGAAATTAGGAACAGTACTGCACAAGAATCAGTAAACAAGATGTATAGCAGTCTATAAGTAATGATTCATTGCACAATCCCCTTGCTGGAAAGTATTACACAGAAACCCAGTGGCCCAGTATTGTAAACATAAGGAGAAATAAATTCACATATTAATCATACTACCTGTGGTTTAGTAGTGTGTGCACGCTCCCCTCCAAGGCACGTTTTGCGCAAAGCTTTCTCCAGGAGGTCTAGAGGTCCTAGAGAAAGCTTTGCGCGAAACGTGCCTTGGAGGGGAGCGTGCACACACTACTAAACCACAGGTAGTATGATTAATATGTGAATTTGTTTCCCCTTATGTTTACAATACTGGGCCACTGGGTTTTTGTGTAATACTTTTCAGCAAGGGGATTGTGCAATGAATCATTACTTATAGACTGCTATACATCTTGTTTACTGATTCTTGTGCAATACTTTCTTAATTTCCTGTGGATTATTATTTTTGTCCTAATGTGCATGGCTGTTTGGCTTCTTTTATTAACATGTGAAATCATGTTTTTATGAAATTTGATATTAAAGACTACTTATATTGAGTATAACAGTGTCCTTTTTGTAGTAGATAAAAAAAATAAAAGGGAACACCTAAACAAAACAATATAACTCCAAGTCAATCGCACCTTTATGTAATCACCATGCCCAGTTATGAAGCAAATAAACAATTGAAAGGTAGTAATGATAGGTAAATAGCAGGGCACCCCCTATAAAGGACAGATTCTACAGGTGGTGACACAGACCATTTCCCTTTAACTGTTGTTTAATGACTTTTGCATTTTGTTATTGCTCCCACCCAGAGGTAACATGAGGCGCTGTCTACAACCCACAGAAGGAGCTCAGGTAATGCAGCTTACCCGGGATGGCACATTGGTGCGAGCTGTGGCAAGAAGGTTAGTTGTGTCTGTCAGTGTAGTGTCCAGAGCATTGAGCAGATACCAGAAGATAGGCCAGTACACCAGTACAACTTATCCTGCAGACAGTCCCTGCTGCCTCCTCCAGAGACCGGGGACCTCCATGTGTGGCTAGAAGGGGAACATGTATGCCGGGGTGAGAGGATGTGCACTCCTGCCCAAATCACCCCCAACTGCCCCAGTCACCTTCAGTCTGCCCCAGTCACCTCTCATCTATACTTGTACCACTACTACACCCCTCATCTATACCCGTACTACTACTACACCCCTCATTTATTCCTGTACTACTACTACACCCCTCATCTATACCTGTACTACTACTACACTCTAATCTGTACCTGTACAACTCACTCCTCATCTATACCTGTACTACTACTACACCCCTCATCTATGCCTGTACTACTACTACACCCAGGCCCAGATTGGTAATCTGGCAAACTGGGCATTTGCCCTCTGGGCTGCCCTGATTACCAATCCAGGGGGGCGCCTGGTTGCATATTGAAACTTAGGTATTTGAAGTAAGCCAGACACTGATCGTGGGGGGAGGAAGAGGGGGGGGGGTGCCTGCTGCTGAGACACAAACCGGGATGTGGCCGCTGTCAGACACAGATAGCAGGGGGTGAGGGACTTGTCCAGGGCCTCCTGCCAGACACTGATTTGCGCCAAGTACTGAGTGGGGATTCGGCTACTAACAGACAGTGAGGTGGAGGCCGCAGGGCTGACAGTCTCACCAGGCATTCCTTGTCCGCAGCTGAGTCAGTGACACATGCTCCTGTGTGTGTGTCTCAGTGATTTTCTAGTACATGTGGTGTGTGTGATTTTGTGTGTTATGCCCAGTGCTGCCTGCTATCGGACGACTCATCAGCTGCACCCCCCCCCCCCATCCCCTATCATCTTCCTCCTCCTCTGCCCCCATTCACCTGGCCCTGGGGTCCTCCTGTGGACGGTGGACTGGCCTGCTCCACCTTCTGACACCTCAGGTCTGCAGCCAGGTCAGTTAGTGACAGTGCTGTGGAGCTGAAGAAGAAGGCTGCAGGCCTGTGTGACAGCTGGGACAGCACAGCAGAGTGGAGCAGAAAGAAGAGGTTTCCTGTCATACAATGAGTAACCTCTTATATATTCCCTATTCAAAGGGGGTGGGGGTGAGGGGGGGCGGGCAGGAGGACATGCACCTGGAGTCAGTGACTTAATTAACCCCTGCAGTAACCTTATGGTCCATTATGGTACTGCAAGGGTTAATAAAGTCACTGACCCTGATGCACCCGCCCCCAGTGGTCCATGACTGTAGGATCCATAAGTTATGGATCCTATAGTCATGGACCACTTGGAGGGAGGAAGATGCATCAGGGTCAGTGACTATTAACCCCTGCAGTACCCTTATGGATCCCATATAGTAATGGATCATTTGGGGGAGAGGTCAAGATGCACCAGTGTCAGTGACTGTTAACCTCTGCAGTACCCTTATGAATCTTATATAGCCACGGACCACTGGGGGGGGGGGGGGGGCTTATAGGATGCACCAGGGTCAGTGACTTTATTAACCCTTGCAGTACTCTTATGGATCCCATATAGTCATGGACCACCGGGGGTATGATGTACCAGGGTCAGTGACTATTAACCCCTGCAGTAACCTTGTGGATTCTGATATTGTCATATATGGGGTGGGGGTTGTCAATGTGTTGGGATGCACATGGTTTGTTGACTATTAACTCTTGACACTGCAGCAAGTGAGGTGTTGGGATGCTGAACCCTTATGTATTGTGGGGGAATGTGTTGGGATGTACATGCCTGCATTAGATTAGTCTCTATTGTCAAATGTCACATGGACCTGGACTACCATGTAAAAGTTTGCAGGATATGTCTTGTTGCAGCACTTTTTAATGGGCCTGTTCACACTGAGTAAAGCCCCTATTACACAGGACGACGGAGAGGAGCAAAGGAGTGCGGTCACCGCTCACTTGCTCCTCGTTTCCCGCTTGATGCAGCTGCTATTAAACGAGCAAGCGGGTGAGTACAGGGGGGGGCTGCTGCAGTACCTGCTGGGATTATCTTCAGTAACACCGGCCAATCTGTGATCCGGCCGTTGTTATACGCCATGTGAACATGGCCTTATATCGTAATTTTCATATGGTATAGAGTCATCTCTTGAAAAAGACGCTGTCAAACCAGTATCCTGTTATGTTCTGAGAACTCCAACACAACTGTCTAGATGGCTTAACACACAAGGCAGGCATTGCAACTTATTTAATATAAAAATATTACCAAATGTTCATACTGTTCTATTCCTGTTCATTTGTTAGACAGACTTAAGAAGGGGTCACAACCCTATGAGCATTCAATGTTTATAGAAGATTGTCCTTTTATGTAAAATCAAGACATCTAAACGTAAGTATTGTTAACAAAAAAAAATTTCCGTGCATTCTTTACACCTAAAAATATGGTACAAAGTGATATGGATTTCCCGCTGTGAGTTTTGTAGCAAAATCCGCTGCAATATGTGGTACAGTTATGCCCTATGGCTCTGCATTCTTGCAGAATGTAGCCACATCCTACTTAATTCATCATCTGTCAGGCCTTAAAACAAGATAATATATTACCTGCCCGCACTCCTACCTGTATCTCCGTCTTTCAGGTGCCTGACGTTCCACTAAGCCAATCAGTGCGCTGTACTGCCGCAACAAATGAATTGGCTGAGCAGGAGTCAGGGAGCTGGAGATCCAGGCGGGAGTGCGGGCAGGTAATATACAGTATTATCTTGTTTTATGGCCTGGCAGATGATGAATTAAGTAGGATGTGGCTACATTCTGCAAGAATGCAGAGCCATAGGGCATAACTGTACCACATATTGCAGCGGATTTTGCTACAAGACTCGCAGCGAATGTGGTAGGTGTGAACGCAGCCTTAAGGCTATGTTGACACAATGTAAAAGTAAAGGCAACTAACAGCCATTGTTGTTGAGACATATGATGTTTCTCTAATTACTGAATAAAACATGACATTACTATCATGATGCATTGACTACTTGCATTACAAATATTTGGTTGGTTTCACATAAGCGCGTTACTTGCATATTTTGCATATACGTAAGTATCCTTATTTTAATGCGTTATTGTTTGAAAATCTACAAATTTGGTGGGTTGCTAAAATCTGTATGCCAGGGCTGCTTTTTGGTCCCCGCCCGGCCCTGACTACACCCCTCATTTGTTACTGTAATACTACTACACCCCTCGCCTGTACCTCTACTACACCCCTAATTTGTTACTGTACTACTACTACACCCCTTGTCTGTACCTCTACTACATCCCTTATCTATACCTGTACTACTACACCCCTCATCTATACCTGTACTATTACTTCACCCATCATCTATACCTTTACTACTACTACTACTCTAGCCCTCATCTGTACCTGTACTACTACTACACCCCTCATCTGTACCTGCACTACTCCTCTATACCTCAATTACTACCCCCTACCTAGATGGAGGCATAAAGAAGATCTCCTATACTATACACGGGCACAGAGTGGCACCAATTTGGCAAACCTACTTGTATGGGGTGCAGAGAGGGCTTGTCTACTGTATGGGGGCAAAGAGGGAGCTTCTCTACAACATGGGGGCACAGAGGGGGTTTGTCTACTACATGGGGGCACATGGTGAGCACTGTTACACTAAGAAGCAATACAGTTGTCTCAAATGTCATTAAAATAGTATTTGATGCTGCAAGTAGAAAAATGTTCTGTTTATTTAGGAAAAAAGAAAAAAAATCGAGATTTAAATCAAGAATCGTCCCAATCGTCCCCCCCCCCCCCCCAAAAATCGAGATTTTATTTTATGGCCTTATAGCTAAGCCCTACATGGAGGGGGATGTAGGAAGGCAAAAACCCAGCAGCATGACTGCCACCTCTGCCTTTGTGCAAGGAGAAGAAGTGCCAGAGCCCTGTAAAATGACATCCAGCAGTCCACTAATATCTATGTGTCTGCTCAAACTGTCAGAAACAGACTCCATGAGGGTGGAATGAGTGCCCAAGTTCCACAAGTTGATGTTGTGCTTACAACCCAATAGCGTACAGGGCAACTGGCATTTACCAAAGAACACCAAGATTGGCAAACTCGACATTGGCACCTTGTGCTCTTCACGGATTACAGCATGTTCACACTGAGCACATGTGACCCACATAAGAGAGTCTAAAGACACCATGGAGAGCGATCTGCTGCCTGCAAAATTCTCCTGTATGAACACATCAGAAACAGGTGATGATTCCAGCACTCCAAATAAAATTTAAACAAAATTCTTTATAAAATCTCATATTAAAAAAGATGAGTACAGCTCATGTTGCCTATGCAGATCGATGTGTCGATCTGCACAGGTAACATGAGCTGTACTCATCTTTTTTAACATGAAGATTTAATAAAGAATTTTGGATTTTACATTTTATTTGGAGTGCTGGAATCATCACCTGTTTCTGATGTGTTCGTGGACCAACCAACTGCTAAGCCACTGTGGAATCCGTGCACCCTCTCTGAATGCACCGTACCTCCTTACATTTAAGAGGTGAGCTGACTTTACTGCATTTATTCTCCTGCATGACCAGTCAGTAATAGTGCAAGGTGGCATTTCTTTGAAGGGCCGCACAGCCCTCCATGTGCTCCCCAGAGGTAGCCTGACTGAGATGAGATCCTCAGACCCCTTGTGAGGCCATTTGCTGGTGTGGTTGGCCCTGGGTTCCTCCTAATAAAGGACAATGCTAGACCTCATGTGGCTGGAGTGTTTCAGAAGTTCCTGCAAAATGGAGTCATTAAAGCTATGGACTGGCCTGTCCGTTCTCTAGACCTAATCCTGATTGAGGACATCTGGGACATCATGTCTAGCTCCATCCATCAACATCACATTGCACCACAGACTGTCCAGGAGTTGGTGGATGCTTTAGTCCAGGTCTGGGAGATCCCTCAGGAGACCATCTGCCACCTCATCAGGAGCTTGCCCAGGCATTATAGGGAGGTCATTGGTCACGTGGAGGCCACACACAATACTCATTTTGACTTGTTTTAAGGACATTACGTCAAAGTTGGATCAGCCAGGAGTGTGTTTTTCCAATTTAACTTAGGCTGGGTTCACACTACGTATATTTCAGTCAGTATTGTGGTCCTCATATTGCAACCAAAACCAGGAGTGGATTAAAAACACAGAAAGGATCTGTTCACACAATGTTGAAACTGAGTGGATGGCCGCCATTTAATGGCAAATATTTGCTGTTATTTTAAAACAACAATCTGCAATCCAGGACAAATCTTGGATTAAAAGCAGCTACCCAAAGGTACAAGTGGTTTTGTGGGGGGGGGGGGGGGGGGGGGTCAGATTATGGGTACAGAGTCGCTTTAAATTAAAAAGAAATTTCTGTAAAATTTCCCTAGCATGAACCACAACTGTCCCTTTTTGGCCGTCCAAAATGTTGAGAGGTATGCACACTGTCCGATTTTGTGATTGGATAGCGGAAGTCTGGTGTTTATTGGTTGTTCCTTGTGCCATTTAATTTATGGGGAATATAATTGGTTTATAGTCTTATGATCCCATCTCTATTGGATGGATTTTCTCTGTAGCAGGTTATAAGAACCCCTGAGTTTCATTACATTGCCAGACCCTGCTACATCTTGACAAAGGCTTAGGGTGCGTTTACACAGAGTGATTTATCTGACAGATTTTGGAAGCCAAAGCCAGGAATGGATTTGAAAATAGGATAGATCCCAGTCTTTCCTTTATGACCTGATCCCTTTATAGTCTGTTCCTGGTTTTGGCTTCAAAGATCTGTCAGATAAATCTGTCTGTGTAAACGCACCATTAGTGTGCCAAAAAATATTGAGGGGGCCTGTGTGTTTGTGTGTTTTTAAGAATGGTGCTAACAGGCTGATATAATAGAATGTATGACTGCAGCATACGCCTAGTACGTTATTACTTAATTAAATATAATATTTTTAAGACGTTTAAAGGATATAAGGATATAATATTAGGTTTTGAGGGATGTGTGAAGGATATAAATATATAGTTATCTACATAATCTCAGCCTGTGACACTATGATTTTAATAAGTGTGTGGTTTTTACATTTCAGTAAATAAAAGTTATGTTTTACTCTTCTATTGGAAGCTGGTAAAGAGGGATCTTCTCATATTGGCCACTAGATGGCCCCCTTTGTTCATAAGTGCTGAAGGCTGCCCACATGTGGTTGTAAACTGCGGGTGTGTCCAGTACTTCCCCTTCCTGCTCCTGGTTGGCATTGGTTTGGAGCATCAGCACTCAATGCCTAGAGCAGCATCAACTACAAATACAGGCATTAGGGATGGTCCGAAACTGCCGAGGTTCGGGTTCGTAAGAACCGGAACGCTCGGCATCAGATTCCCGCTGCCTGCCCACTCCGAGCAGCGGGCGGATACAGCGGGAGGACCGCCTGGAAAACTGGGATACAGCCTATGGCTATGGCTGTATCCCAGTTTTCCAGGCAGTCCTCCCGCTGTATTCACCCTCTCCACGAAGCGGGCAGACAGCGGGAATCATTTCCGAGAGTTGGGGTTCGTACGAGCAGAACCGAACGAGGTTCGGACCATCCCTAACAGGCATGCATACAGTATCTACTGTATATTTGTACTGTGGATGTGCAATCTGCCCCATACTACCTGTACATCTTGCAATCCATGCTCAGTTTGTGTGTGGTATTGCAGCTCAGTTTCACTGAAATGAATGAAGTTGTAATAACTCACACAACCTAGGAGCAGATATTGGAAGAAAGCGACTATGTTTTTTTTTTTAATCCTGGAGAACTCCTTTAACTAGACTATGTTTGCTTCCAAAGAATGGTTGAGGGTAGTAGTAGCAGTAGGACTGGGAGTAATAGCAGCAATAGGGCTGGGGTAGTAGTATCAGAAGGGCCGTAGAGGTAGTTTTAGTTCCAGGAAGCCGTGGTGGGGCAGGGGACAGGGGGCTGTGTCAGGGGGAGGGAGAGGCGGGGCAGGTAGTTTTCTGGACGACTCCCTGTACATGTCTTGTCGCCGCTCTCTGCCTGTCAGCGCATTCCGCAGGGATGAGTGACAGGCGCCAGTAAAAGGCCTCTCTGCCTATCACTCATCCCTCCTGAGTGCACTGACAGGT
The DNA here is from genome assembly GCF_027789765.1 of Dendropsophus ebraccatus. Lineage (NCBI taxonomy): Eukaryota > Metazoa > Chordata > Amphibia > Anura > Hylidae > Dendropsophus > Dendropsophus ebraccatus. The sequence continues at coordinate 151,316,342 of NC_091454.1, forward strand.
AGAGAATGGTCACTAGCCACGGGTGGGGAGCCGCCCAGATGACTACCTGCCGCACCTCTTCCTGTCATGCTCGCTGAGATTAAACTTAATTTTCTTTGGTATAAAGCTGCTACTGCAGCCACGGCCGGTACATGCTGCAAGCTGCACAGGAGCTCTATACTGTGCTCAAGGGAACTGATTGGGCTGATTGGTTCCCTTTAGGCCCCGTGCACACTGAGCAAGAGCAGCGGAATTCCGAATGCCACCAGCCTCCGTGTCATAATGACACTCTATGGGAGGCTCGCGTGCTGCATCTCTCAGCGCTGAAGAATGAACTCTTGCTCTTGCTTTGTGTGCACGGGGCCTTAAAGAAGAAGTCTGGGCACTAACTTCTTTTTCCCAACTGCCAGGGAGGAGGTGGGTGAACAAAACAACATGCACTTACCTTCCTGGTTCCAGCGCTGAGGTCCGCTTTCATCTGCTCTGGTTCCCCACCACTTCCGGATCCCTCCTCGGCTGCTGACTTCCTGCACTTGTATATTGCACAGCTGTAGTGAACAAGGGGTTATTGTTTATTTGTAATCTGTGCACCAATAAGAGCTCTTTTTTTCCACCTATCTCCTTTCTCTTTACTTTTCTCTGCACCTTCTTCTCCACCACTCACAGGAGTTAATACACACCCTGTAGGAAGTTGTCACATGCGGTTAGGTAGTACACACCCACACTTAGTGAGTCTCATCCAAGTCTTGGTAGAGAGAGGAAACAAGACAAGATGGTCCCTGCTGTAGTTCAGCTGGGCTCGGCTAGGAGGATGGGTAACCCGACACTGTAGGGTAATAGGTGGTATCACGTCAGAGGTCAAAACTCGGGCACAAGTAGTCTTCTAGTTTCAAGTATTCTTAAGTATTCTACTTCTTCTTCTAAAAGTTCTGGCAGAGCACACTTCTACCCTGGGTTGGGATTCTCGGGACAGACTCCTCTCTACTACTCTGAACTCTCAGGACAAACTCCTCTCTGCTACTTTGAACTCACTTTACTTCTCAGCACGCAACAAAGTCTCTTCTGCCCCTAAAACTCTTAGCGCAAATTATGTTTAGTCAAGTCAGAAGCTTATTGTTAGCTGGAGTATAAAGTGTTCCTGCAGTAAAGAAGATTTTATTTATAGCAACAGGACTCAGTAATTATTGTTCAGGCACCTACACAGTCGTAACACCATCCTTGGGTCATCTCCCCTTTCTGTGGGTCGCGGTACCGATAGTCCGGGTGGGTCACAACTCCACTCCGGACCACCGTGATAAGTACCCAAGGGACCTTCTCACAGCCCGGCAAGTCACCGACCAAAGGGGAAAGGGTGTAGCCAGCCACCTTAAAATAAAAGCAGGTGTGCCCCCATACCTGTGTGGACAACCAGATCACTACCACCTTTTGTCTGGCTAGTTGCTACCAAGTTAGACGTGGACTTTACTATACAGTTGAACCCTGATGCTCATGGAAGACTCATTTCCTAAAATGATTCCAATACATACCAGTCTTTTGTACCTTCTACTGGACCTAGTATGCCTTGTACCGATGTCCCCTTCGGATCCCTCCTCAAACTATAGGAGACGGCATTTGAACTCTAATCGAGATCATGTATGAACTCCCTTTTCTATTTATTTTATTTATGATACTTTATTTTCATTTTCATTCATTTTTTGATCATCTGTTTCTCCTCTGGCCTGCTTGGGGGAGACACCCCTGGCCTTTCTTCTGCCTAGACTGTGTACTTATCATGGATTATTTATTATAATTTCAGCTAATTTCAATTGCATACAGTGTTTTGATTATTACTTTGTTGATATTATTTATTTTCTTTATTGATCTATTTCCTGATTTTTGTTTACACCATTGTGCAGGTTTGGTTGGCTCTGGTCCGCGCTCCCGGGCAGTGGCTAGCGGTGCCCATGCCCACCCGATCTTTATTAGCTTGGCCGATTTATTCTCACTTTAGTTTTTTTCTTTTTTTTCTTTTTTTATTCTATTTTGGGTTCACTAATTTAGCAGTTTGTGTTTGGGAAAAAATTATTATTTTTTTTTTTTTTTTATACTGTGCTTACCATTAGACACCAATTTGGCAATTAGTGGCAACAGGCAATTAGTGACAGTGTAATATCCCTGTGGTTTTATGATTTACTATCATAGGGTCTATGAGCTGGTGTCGATGGTTTATTTATTTGCATACGCGTGTATACGCGAGAAGGCGCACATTTGCACATAACACTTTTTGCACTAATATTTTATATGTATATATATACAGTTTTTGAATAATCATGATAATTTATTTATATATATATACTAATAAAATATAATAAAATAATAAATAATAATAATAAAAATAATAAATAAAATATAAAAAAATAAATAATAAATATAAATAAAAATAAAAATCAAAATAATAATAAACAACAACAAATAAATAATAATAATAATAATAAAATAAAAAATAGAAAACAAAAAATAATAAAAAAAAAATAAAAAAAATAAATACAAATTAAAAAATAAAAAATAAAAAATAAAATATAAATTAAAACATTAAAAACAATTTATGTATATATATATATATATATATATATTTGTACAGACATAAGATATATTACTCAGTTTACACATGTTGGAGCACATACACATTTTATTCATGTCGCACTTTATCTAGTTTTATTTTGTACTCTTTAGCATTACTGGTAACCTGTTGCTTTTTAAGTTGTTTTATACATTGGTCTTAGCTGCTAGGGATCGTAGTTGTACACTTGCACATGCGCGGGACTCCTTATTCCTTCAACCCGGCACTCTCCTGTCTTAGTATTGATAAAGCTTATTGAAATGGACATTGTAGGTCACGTGTATACACGGTCGGGTGACGTATTACTAGCGCATGCGCTGTAGGGAATTTGGGACGCCGCGGCCATGTGTGGGAGTGCGGACCGGGATCTACCTCATCTGCTTCGTTAAGTACATTTTTATTCATTTTTCTGTGTTTATCATGTGGTTACATTTATACAATTATAAGTGGGATATATATACGTCATTACACGTGACTTGCAGTACCCTTGAGAAAGTCCCGAGTGGGGACGGAACGCGTGGGGTTCAGTGGACGCCGACATGGATCCCTTTTCCTGGTGATATACATTGTTGCTTGGGCCTTCGGCCTTTTTCATTTACTTTGCAGCCTTATCTTTGTACTTGTGTCTATTTCACTGCCTAACATTTACACCGGTTAGGATTCTTTTTTACTATATGGTCGGCTTGTCCTTGTACCGTGCTTATCATACACGGTACTATGTTGGTTCTATTTGTGTATTTTAGATGTTTTTAAATTTGTCTGTCCCACTGTTTTTTGGTATCAATAAAGTTTACTCTGCTATATTCTTTTTGGTTTATTTCTTTTTGGATGTGCCACCGATACTTTTGGCATGCTTTTCTTTGTGGTTTTGACAACCAGAACTGGCATCACTACAGTATAACAACCGGCTGAGCTGTACTCTGACCAACCACTACAGCAGTGGCGTCACACAGAACCACCTACCAAGTGACCGGTCTAATGCACGGGCGCGCAACATGCCTCCATATAGTAATAAGGTATTACAGTGCCCTGTGCCCCCATACAATAATACTACCCCCCCCCCATATTAATAGTGGACCTGTGCATCTATATAGTAATATTGCACCCCCCAAGACCCTCACCACACTCATAGTAATAATTTCCAAAAAACAATAATAATTAAAAAAAAACTTAATCTTGTCTTCCACTGTGCATTAAACATTTCTTTCTCTTCAGGCCTCTAACCTGTGAGCACGGAGACAGGATCCCCCTGCTGATACAATGATGTCATATTAATGTGAGCATCCTGTCCCAGCAGCTCACAGGATGAGGGCATTAAGTGCTAATATTGTTACACAATCCCGTGAACAGAAATATATGCTCACATATGGTAATATTCCTAGTCCTTAAAGAGAACCTGTCAGCCCTGAGCGTTGGCCAGAACCCACTCTACCCCGGTATACAGCATGGGATAGTTACCCCCTCCATACGGTCCCATTCCGGATGCCAGTCCCGGCGCGTAGAAATCACTGCCACACTCATTATGCAAATGAGCAGAGATGAGTCCGATGCCCATAGAAAGTCACTGCTCCAGTGATTTCCTATGGGCATTGGACCCCTCCTCTGCTTATTTGCATAATGAGTGCTGTAGCAAATTCTACACAATAGGACTGGCATCTGAAACAGGACCACAAGGAGAGGGTAACTATCCCATGTTGTATACCAGGGTTGGGTGGGTTCTCTCTCGCTTTCAGGGCTGATGGGTTTCCTTTAAGCCATGCTACACAGCCTTTTTATCTTTATTACTGGCTACAATGCTCTAATTTGTCTTGCCTTGTCTGTTTTATGGTCCTAAGAAGACTATTTTCTTTAACTTGCACTGGACACCATTCTTTTGTATTTGCTCTGGAGGACACTGCAACATGTCCAGTCTGTGGGGCTTGCTGGGTGAGCTATACACTTACTGACTTTGCATGAATGGATAGAGGATAAAGGGTTTTTCCAAACTAACAGGCCCCTCTGCCCTTTGTATGGGCAACCAAAGCCCTTTGTTATACAGGTCAGTCCTTGAATGACAGATTCACAAATGCATGGCGCTATTTGCTATGACCATGTTGGTCGCGAACAAGCTCCCCCTGGTGTGTGACTTAGGGCCAGTTCACACGGAGTAAGGCTGGGTTCACACTATGTATATTTGAGGCTGTATTTGTGAGGCTGTATAGCAACCAAAACCAGGAGTGGATTGAAAACACAGAAAGGCTATGTTCACATAATGTTGTAATTGAGTGGATGGCAGTCATTTAATGGCAAATTTTTGCTGTTATTTTAAAACAACGGCTGTTATATTGAAATAATGGCAGTTATTTACCGTTATATGACGGCCATCCACTCAATTTCAACATTGTGTGAACAGAGCCTTTCTGTGTTTTCAATCCACTCCTGGTTTTGGTTGCTATGAGGACCTGACTTGAGGACCAAATACTGCCTGAAGTATACAGTGTGTGAACCCAGCCTTAAACTGGCAAAGTACCAAGGCGGAATCCCGCCAGCCTCCATGTCATACAAGCTGTCTATGGGAGAACTTGCGCACCTCCTCTCTCCGTGTGTGCCCTCCCATAGACTGCCTGTATGACATGGAGGCTGGTGGGATTCCACATTGAAGAGTTCCGCCGTGGAATTCCCTCAGTTTTATGTTTACGAATGCATAATGCCCTGAAAAAAGCTGTACAAAAACAAACGGAAAAAAAATTACAAGCTTATGATAAGCAATCAGGCATCTGGCTTCCCGACGCACATGCTCCTTCTTCCACCCTTTCAACGCTTGCTGAATCTCAAAATGTTTAGTGACATCCCCCCAATCACTTAATTTGAGGAAAAAGGTAACGCCACATAAAGAACGCTGGGCTACTGTGCTGGAGACCCTCGCATTGCGCAATAGAAGCATAAATTCAACAGTAACCTCTGACTGGCTTACATAAAGCCACATCCCTGGCACCTGCTAAATACATCCGCTCCTTACCATTTCTCTGCTAGGTAGGAGGAGTCATCAATGAACTAATGAGAGCCATCAACTGTTATCCACCAGTTCCCATAGGTGGGACAGGAAGGAATGGCCATTGGCTTCTGCTTCCGGCAACAGGGACTTTCAGCAACAGGGAATTTCTGAACCAGAAGGCAACTCAGGAATGGCTACAGGAGGAGCTTCGATAAGAACCAGGCTGTTAGACCTGTGTGACGGAGGCTTTCGCCTCATACGATTTGAAGATTGGCCAGACACATGAAACGTGCCAAAGGACCACTCTGACAATGACTGCAAGTGTCATCGCTGATCTGGACCGATCTGGTTGTCTACTTCCAGATGCTCTGGAGCTGTGACATGAACGGCACCTGCAAGATTTGCAACAACCACGGCTTTCATAGTCCCATGAGGAGGGAGGATGAGAACCGCGACTGATGGCAGTGTCTGCGGAGTCTCAGCGGAGGAACCGCAGTAGGAGGAAAAGGGGGTGGTCAGGAGACTGGTTGCACAGAGAGGTTAATAAAGGCAGAGGCAAAAAAGCACCCTGTGCTGTGAGGGAGCTGTCTACTGCTCTCCCAGCTATAGAGACAGGAGGTTGAGCTGTGAGGACAGAAGGGACCACAGGGACTGATGTAGGAGCCAGTTCCTGCGATGGGAAATTAGTCTGTGATGGTGGAGAGTTGGAGGCCGCTCTGAGGAGGAGGAGCTGAAGATGGCCTGTGCACTAATCATAGCTGGTATTAGGGGGTTAATAGCGCTGTGTGGTACAGGTAGCAGGAGTTGGGGAATGCTAGAGGTGCTTCCTGTCACATCGTCATGGAAAAAAGAGCTACCTAGATACAGGAGGACCGGAGCTCAGGGGGCCACGACACACAGACTGGTGGCTCCCTGTACACTCAGATGCTGCAGCAGGGGCTAAATATTACTAGCACCATGGGAAGAAGTGGCCAGGAGAGACATCAGGTGGTCCAGAAGCCCCTTACTCTGGAGACAGGCCCTGATGTCCTTCAACAGATGCTCATCAGCCATATCTCTGGAACATAGATGTGTAGGTGGAAAAACATAACACATGCAAAACATGAGACACCCTGCACTGCAAACCCAAACTAATTACCGGGAGATCAGCTACAGTCCCTGGGCGCACACTCTATCCGCCTGTGTGCCTTTAAAAAGCATACCTAATTTTTATGCTTTTCTGATACTTTTAGTCTATACATAAATCTGAGATCTATACATAAATGTGAGATCACTCACATAGGTCTCCCGCACCCCAATACCTCTTACAACTATTCGCTGCCCTCACCTATACTTATGAGGCAATTGGAGCCTATTATGGATATTCCGCTATATCCCAACACTCAAACTAATCCCAATATAACACAATGGTACAACTAATCTCCATATAACACACTGGTAACGTTTTACTCCCTTCGAAGGTATACGTTTTATAAGACTACAAGGAAAAAGCTTATTATTTTTTTAAGTTTAATACAGGATTGTGCAATGCAATACAAAAAAGGTAATTGTCAGATAAAACAACAAAAAAAGATTACAAAAAATACATACATACATACAAACAAACAATGCAAACAGTTTTAAAAATAAAAGGGATAAACAGAATAGTATCTAGCTGCCAAACAGAAGTAGTATCCTGGCTGTGGGGTACAGCAGAGAAATATGGGCAGATTCTCCAATCGTGATGTGGATCCCCCAAAGACTGACATTGATCCTTGTTTGTGCAGGGATTTTAAGCACAATTTGTCCCTCCAAAATTCCGTCAGGTGATGTCACTGAGAGGAGGACGGTCACATGGTAATGAGGAGCACTGTTTTTTTATGAATGTATTCTGTGGTGTATCAATCCCACACCAATCACTAGTTTACCTCCTATAAATATGACCATTTGATACCAAACATGAATGCATAGGGTCCACGTTATCAGACAATATCTAATATCACCTGGTTGCTCTGGGCATATTGCCGTGATTTTGACATATGTATGGTGGTGCCTTTCATTAACCATAAATACAAAATTTTGTAGCTCCAACTATGAATTATGACAAAAATTCCTTTGTTATAATATTTCCACTTTGAACTCTCTTTGATCCATCTTTATTGAGTCATAGTGGGCTCAGGCATGTGGGTGAGGGTCAGAGGTGGGAATCTTTGTTCCTACTGTAGGTGTGAATACTATCTCTGTTTTACAGTGTTTACAGGAAAGGAGCTATATCTAAAGATTTTGGAGTTAAACCTAACATCTTGTCAGAGGCCAAATATTTCCCCTGCAAAGGTTAAAAGCAGGTCAATGAATAAATCTTACATGCAGCAATTTGTACCAGTAGCATTTGCATACAATACCCCACTTGTCCATTTTCTTAGCTATACAAGACATTTTTATTGACATAGTAAACATTACACAATCTAATTTGAATCCTGACCATAGTCTATGTGACATTTAAAGCCGCTTCCTTATTGAGAAAAGCCAGTGTATTTTATGTCAGGATAAAGGGTAGAAGCTAGCAAAGTCCTTTATAATAGGTAACAATCAGTCTGCTAATCCATTGGCCACGTTATCAATGAAGTTATCTTTCCAGTTACAACATATCTCACAAGCCTCCTGTCTCTCTAACCACGCTAACTGCAGAGGCTGCAGGTGAACGATGGAAAATAGAACGTTAGTTTAAAAACCAGACATTATGCTTTTATTGCCTATACAATTATGGACAATGCTTATCAAATTCCACAGGAGGCTACTGAGAAGGAACTCCAAACAACTTCTCGCTTTTGGAAGCACTTTATTTTTTTTTACCATTGTAATGATGTATAATTCCATGGACTGTAACCTGGACTACAACAATCCGAATGGTGAATTTAAGAGTGAATATTGCAGGAATCTTTACTACCAGGATTTAAACCTTTTAGCCTCTGAGAGAATCGACTGTTCCGGAGTCATCAGTGGTGACCTCGATGAGGTAAGGAAAGCTCTGATGGACAACTTAATTGTGGCAAATAGAAGAACAATCGCCACGGAGGCAGACTATTTGGATATAACTAAAGACTGTACTCATTTTAAAAAAATGAGGAAATATGTCCCATTTAGTTTCAGTGAAAAGGAAAGAAATTATCCTATTGCCTATTCTATGGTAATTCATGATGACATTGAGATGTTTGAAAGACTGCTACGATCAATTTACATGCCTCAGAATGTTTATTGCATACACGTGGACCTGAAATCTCCAGAAACCTTTTTTGCGGCAGTGAAAGCCATAAGTTCATGTTTTCCCAATGTATTTGTGTCATCTAAACGGGAATCTGTAGTCTATGCCTCGTGGTCTCGTGTCCAGGCTGATCTCTATTGCATGGAGGACTTGTTGAATAGCACTGTTGACTGGAAGTATCTTTTAAACACCTGTGGAACAGATTTCCCTTTAAAGACAAATGCAGAAATTGTTCAAGCATTAAAGCTCTTAAATGGCAAAAACAACATGGAGTCTGAGAAACCACCTCCACATAAGAAGATCCGTTGGGAATATCACTATGAATTTAAAGATAATAATGTGCAGATCGGCATGCTAAAAAACCCGCCACCTTTAAATATTCCAATTTTTAGTGGCAATGCTTATGTGGTGCTCACCAGAGACTTTGTGAAATCCCTGTTTGACAAACCTATAGCAAAAGAATTTTTAGAATGGGCCAAGGACACATATAGCCCAGATGAGTATGTTTGGGCGACACTGCAAAGGGTTCCCGAAATGCCCGGATCTGTACCCAGTCACATCAAATATGATACATCAGACTTAATTGCATTGGCCAGACTAGTTAAATGGGGAAGTCTTGAAGGGAATATGGAACAAGGGGCCCCTTATTCTATGTGCACTGGAAGGCACAGAAGAGATGTATGTATATACGGAGCTGGGGATTTGCACTGGTTGGTCCAGCAACACCATTTCTTTGCTAATAAATTTAATCCAAGAGTTGATGATAATGCTATTCAGTGTTTGGAGGAATATCTGAGAAACAAGTTGTTCTATGGATAAAGTAATAATTATACTAAAGTAATAATTTATTAAATTATATATTATTGCATAATAAACAGATTTTTTATGTGCAGCTAATATTATTTGTTACACATAGTTAAAACATCTTGAGGCTATGTTCCCACACAGTATTTTTGCTAAGTATTTTGGTCAGTATTTTTTAAACAAAATCAGAAGTGGATTGAAAACACACAAAAACCATTTTCACAAACTGGATGGCTGTCATTTAATGGCAAATAATTACAGTTATTTTAAAACAACGACTGGTGTTTTGAAATAACGGCCATTATTTGCCATTAAGTTACTGCCATCCACTCAATTTCAACAGTGTGTGAACATGGTTTTTCTGTGTTTTCAATCCACTCCTGATTTTGTTAGCAAAATACTGACCAAAATACTGAGCAAAAATACTGTGTGGGAACATAGCCGCCTAAGGCTGTGTCCCTACGATGTCTTTTTATGCAAAGTAACAGTTGTTGCTTTATGAAATAATGGGTGTTATTTTAAAATGACAACTGTTTTTTCACCTTAAAAGACAATGTTTGAACATAGTCTAAGGGAACATTCATATGTATGGGATCTGCTGCAGACCTGATGCTGCACATGTCTCCATACAGTATAAGGAAAGCAAATTTTTGAGTAAAAAATAAGATAAGGCTCTCTTTTAAAAGTAATAATGTGCTCTTTTGAAGTCTTTGGGGAATTTACCATCAGCACAAATGCAGTAGAAAAAAAATGCTGTAATTTACTACAGGTGTGAAAATAATGTTTTTTGTTGTTGTTGTTTTTTTTTTTTTTTTTTTTTAAATCATACTTTTTTCTCACCTGTTCACAAATTGTTTTATTTTCCCTCAAAATTACAGCCATACTTTGGTATTATCTTACTGTGTTTGAACATAATCATTTAGTTACATTGATATCTGCAGCATTGAATCTGCAGCAGATCCTGTACGTGTGAATGGACCGTAAAATCAATATTTACCAGTGTGTGTGAACAGTGAATATATGAAGCCATGAAGTAATAATTACAGGAGAAGTGGTATAGTGTGCCGGCCACAGCAGGCCTGAATTAGAGTTTTGCCTATAATCTAGCACAACTCTTCTAGGTGAGTGTTACACATTCCTTCTGTGTTAGACACTCTTGCCATCTTTTATTCCACCAGGAGGCGCCCCCGCTCCCTTCTTTTCTCTCCCTTTTAAATTACAGGAGAAAAAAGATGGAAAAAATTTCTCAAATTTATTTAGAAAAATTGTAATGTTAAACATCTAACATCTATCCAACATTGCCAATATATGTCAAAGTATACACTATAAATGTTTTTCATTGTGTGTACAGTATATGTGTATCACATTGTGTATATGGGCAGGTAAACCTCTTAATTACTGCATATCCAACGTGTCACCAATACCATTAGACTAGATTAGAAGCGTTATTTCCTTATTGCTGTCCTTTTGTATCAGCTAGCTAAAATGTAACTGTGACATTTATTTAAATACTAGAAAATGTACCCGGCGCTGGCCGGGTATAGAGTGTCAGCATGTTAATTAGATTTGTTCCAAGGTCGCCCAGGAGGCCAATCTATGCCCTTGTTTTTTTTGTTTAAGGGAAAATCGCTAGGAGCCCTATATACCCCTTTATATGCTATGTACCACGACAGTTCTGCACTGTTTATGTAAATTGTAGCTTATGCACATTAGAAATTAAAAACTTTAAACATCCTAAACATACTGTATACACTCCCACTCCTGCGGGTAGCCCACATACTCTATACACTCACCCCACTTGCAGGTAGCCCCCATACTCTATAGACCCCCCTCCCCCTGCAGGTAGTCCCTATACTCTATACACTCCCCCCCCTTCTTGCAGATTGCCCCCATACTGTATACACTCCACTCCACAGGTAGCCCACATGCTCTATACACTCCCCCCACTTGCAGGTAGCCCCCATACTCTATAAACCCCCCTGCAGGTAGCCCCCATACTCTATAAACCCCCCTGCAGGTAGTCCCTATACTGTATACACTCCACCCCCACAGGTAGCCCCCATACTGTATACACTCCCCTCCCTTGCAGGTAGCCCCCATACTGTATACACTTCACCCCTGCAGGTTGCTCCCATACAGTATACACTCCCCCATGCAGGTAGCCCCATACTGTATACACTCCCCCTTTCAGGTATCCCCTTGCTGTATACACTCCCCCCTTCAAGTAGCCCCCATGCTGTATACACCCCCCCAGGTATCCCCTATGCTGTATACATTCCCTAACACCCCCTTACTGTATACATTCCTCAACATCACCACCCAGCAGGTAAGCCCCTTACTGTATACACAATGGGTGTATACCCATGGTGAATTGTGAAACTGGCTCAGTTGCCACCAGCAACCAATCAGATTCCACCTTTTATTTTCCAAAGAGTCTATGAGGAATGAAAGGTGGAATCTCATTGGTTGCTAGGGGCAACTGAGCCAGTTTAACTTTAAACCATGTTTGATAAATCTCCACCTGTATATACACTGTTACTGCATTTATTTCTGTCGATCTGTTGTGAGGCAGCTGGCCCTAGCAACAAATCAGATTCCAGCTCCCTGTGAAAATGAAAGTAATAATCCTATTGGTTGCTAAGGCTTCCAACTGCCGTTTCTGCTGGGCAGCTGCAGCGCTAATTATATCACCTGTGTGTGCAGTGTGGAGATTCTCCCATTCATTTCTTCCCCCTCCCCCTCTCCTTCTGTACATTTGGCAAGGACGGGACCTTTGCTCTTACCATCCCGGGCACCCTATGTATCTGTGAGCCAAATTTGGGGTCAAACGGTTCAGGCGTTTGGAAGTCTATAGAGGACAGACAGACAGACAGACAGGCAGGCAGGCAGGCAGGCACACAGACAGACAGACTTTCATTTTTATGATATAGATATATAAAGCAGCAAGCCTTTATCATGCTATAGGAATTTCATGGTCTACATAACATAACAGAGCTAAATAATGCTAATTTCACACATAACAATTTTTTGGGAAAACTGCAGTTTTTGTGCCAAAACCAGAAGTGTATCCAACAGGAAAGAGAAGTACATTTGCCCCCCCCCCTCCTCGGGCCAACGACCGCATCGAGGGGGGCAGAGATGGAGACAGTGAGCGGCCATGAATATATTACAGTAATGCCTCAGTTCCCAAACACCTCTGTGTTTGAACACTTCAGTATTCAAACAAAATTTCCTCATGAAGTTTAGTCTGGTACTGGAACATTGTTCACTATTTGAACAAAATCAGGGGAGATAACTGTCAGCTGATCTATTGTTCAGTTGACAATTATCAAGGTGTTCAGGATAACCAAGATTACAGGAGGGGGGATTCCCGTCATAATAATGAGAATCCACACTCTAAATGGGTGTTCCCCCATGGGTGTTCTCCCCGCTGCTGGGAACAGCTGCTTCAACTTTCATCTGCTGCCAGCACCCATTATCAGGCTGCTGGCGTCCGTGCTTTAGCACTTTTGGCCTGGAGATGGGTGTCTGCAGCTGGGGCAGGCTGGAGGAGCTGTTTGCAGTAAGTACTGATGCAAAGTGCACTGCTACTCAGTAGCGGTCTTGGGCACCACGCATCCCACGCAATTGCGTGGGGCCCCCGACATCCAGGGGGGCCCCGCTCTGGTGCCCAAGACCGCTGCGGCTAACTATGTGCGTTCGTAACGAGCGCACATAGTTACAGCCAGCAGCGGCACTGACAGGGCAGGAGCCATTGGCTCCCTCCCTGTCAGTCACTCTTGTGGCCGCAGGAAGTGTTTTCCCTGCGGTCACAAGAGGCTGCTCTGTGTCTCTGGTGCCGGCGCTTGAGGCGTCACAGGAGCGCCGGTGCCATGACAACGGGAGAGCGGCCTCTTGTGACCGCAGGGGAAACACTTCCCGCGGCCACAAGAGGGAACAGAAGAGAAGAGGAGACGCCGGACCCAGGTGAGTAAAAATGTTTGTTTTTTTTGCGTTATATACTATATAGGAAAGTAGAGCACACAGTGGGGGCCTAAATAAAACGGGAGGAGCGCACAGGGGGGCTATATAAACGGGGGGAGCGCACAGGGGTGCTATATAAACGGGGGGAGCGCACAGGGGGGCTATATAAACGGGAGGAGCGCACAGGGGGGCTATATAAACGGGGGGAGCGCACAGGGGGGCTATATAAACGGGGGGAGCGCACAGGGGGCTATATAAATGGGGGGAGCGCACAGGGGGCTATATAAACGGGGGGAGCGCACAGGGGGGGCTATATAAATGGGGGGAGCGCACAGGGGGGCTATATAAATGGGGGAGCACACAGTGGGGCTCTATATAAACGAGGGAGCGCACAGGGGGGCTATATAAACAGGGAAGCACACAGGGGGGCTCTATACAAGTGGGGGAGCGCACGGGGGGCTATATAAATGGGGGGAGCGCACAGTGGGGGTCTATATAAATGGGGGAGCGCACAGGGGGGCTATATAAACAGGGGAGCACATAGGGGGGCTCTATACAAGTGGGGGAGCGCACAGGGGGGCTATATAAGCAGGAGCACACAGGGGGCTATATACAAGTGGGGGAGCTCACAGGGGGCTATATACAAGTGGGGGAGCTCACAGGGGGCTATATACAAGTGGGGGAGCTCACAGGGGGGGCTATATAAGGGGGACACACAGGGGGGCTATATACAAGTGGGGGAGCTCATATGGAGGCTATATACAAGTGGGGGAGCACACAGGGGGTATATAAAACTGGGCAGCACACAGGGGTTATATACAACTGGGGGCAGCACACGGGGGGCTATATACTAGTGGGGGAGCACACAGTGGGTATATACAACTGGGGGGGCACACAGGGGGTATATACAACTGGAGGAGCACACGGGGTATATACGACTGGGAGCAGCACACAGGGGGTCTATATAGTATACTGGGGGAGCGCACAGGGGGTCTATATAGTATACTGGGGGAGCACACAGGGGGGCTATGTATAACTGGGGGATCACACAGGTCTATATATAACTGGGGGAGCACACAGGGGGGTCTATATACCACTGGGGACAGCACACAAGAGGTATATACTACTGGGGGCAGCACACAAGTGGTATTTACTACTGTCGGCAGCGCACAAGGGGTCTATATAACTGGGGGCAGCACACAGCGGTCTTAATTACATTGGGACTGCACAGAAGTGCCTATATGCCTCACTACTATACTGGAGCACAGAACATACCTAATTATTAAGTGGGAGCACAGGGACACCTTTAATCTGTGGGGGCACAGAGGGGCGTAACTACTATATAGACGTAGAGGGGACCTAACTACTGTATGTGTTGGAGCCTAAAATATTTCTCTGACAGATTCTGGAGGGAAGATTACCAGCCGGGAGAAGACTTCAAGGTGGCTCACGCTGGATGGAGAGAGAAAGAAAAAAAAGTAAAAGACGCTGATCAGAGAAGACGCCTCCTGTAAGTCACTGGATGTAACTGCACTCTGTTATAGCTTGTAGTGATAGGGGTCATGGTGTGGCAGTATTATGTTATGGTATCATTGGTAATATCTTCCTGTTTTGTTCAGAGCAGTTTTGAGGTGATATGTAATCTCTGTATGGTGGTAGGAGGATTATAAGAGGACTACTGGGGGGGGGCATGGGGGGTCCCCAGAAATGCCAAGACCGCCCCTGCTGCTACTTACTGCTAGTCTTCACATTCTGTGGGCCAGGTGCTCTTCACCTGACCCATGGAGTGTAAAAAACAACTAAGGTTTCTTATTCGTTCCTGACAAGCAGTTTGCAGGAACAACAGGTGCCTGTTTCAGTTAGGAAAATCCTAACACTGTTCAGGAAAATCCTGACACTGACATGCTTTGGCCTTGTCGCTTTGGCCTTGTACCACAACATTAGTAGTTGGGAAACTACAGTACATAATGGCAGTGTTTGTAACTATACAGGGAGTGAGCAGTAAGACTTTATGAGATATGAAGGGAACCTGTTAGCTAGAGATCACAATAGGCCTAAGATTGGCAGCTCACGTATGTTGTTGCCCCGCTATTGTTAGCTTTTTCCTTCAAGGCTGCCCTTACCCTCAGGGTACACATATATACATTGCTCAGGTTGCTCTAGCCTCCCCATAGAGGCCTGGCACTTGTGACAAGTCAAATTACTTCAAACCACCCACAGTCACTTATTCCAATTTGCAATAACAGCACCACAGGATAATTAAACCTCTTCAGGTCAATATTTAAAGACCACATCTCTTAACACAGGTTAGGGTCCTTCACATAAGCAGATTATTGCCCAGTAACAAGCTCTGATTGAGAATATACAATATGAATGCCACTCATGGACTATTTGCAGAATTGTCGAGAGTGAATGGCTACACAAACAGTTGAGCAGCAGTTCACTTCCATTATTACCAGAAGCACATCCTATGTATACACAGGGACATGTACTTTCGACAAAAAATAAAATTTATGCCTGCAATAAAGTTGCACTGTGCCAAGAAGCAAGCATTTACTTATTTGTTGGCTAATCACTGGGCCTTTTACCCAGGACCATCATGGGAAATTAATTGAATTAATTTGGTTAATAAGCAACCCTCGTAAATGGGTCTTAAAGGGATAGTGCGGCCATTTACTTTTTCTGCTTAGTTAACACACATTACAAAGCTATGTAACTTTGTAATGTGTGTTAATAAGTTCCCCCGCACCAGCAGCCTTTTCTCTCCCATTCACTGCACCCGGACCCGGAAGTGAGGACGGTGGCGGAAGATGGCGGGGATGCGGCCGGCAGGATATTCGAACGGCGATTGTCACTGCAGGGATGGTAAGTATATATTCTGTATGTGTCTGTGTTCTTTTTTTTGGGGGGGGGGGGGGAGGGTACACTAGAGTACTCCTTTAAGTCTCAGATTGAGTATTTTAGTGTATATGTTGTACCTTCACTGTACACAGGAGGTGGGGGCCTTCCAAACTCCAACCTAATTTTATTCCAGGGATGCAGATTGACTGTCCAGTGGTTTTCTGTCTACCACAACACAGTCCAGACACTATTTTCTATCTCACTTTAAGGTAGCTTCACACGTACCGACTCGCAGCGTCAATAACGCTGCGAGTCGGCTAGGTCCTGGCAGATCACTTTCACTACATACACACAGCGGTCTGGACAACCGCGGCGTGTATGTAATTCTGACGGCTGCTTAACCCCTCCAGCTGCCGCCTGGCTCCCGCTCTGTATACATTACCTGTCCTCGCTGCACGGGGTCCCGGCGTACTGCTCTCCCGCCCAGCCAATCAGTGGCTGCGGCAGGGCAACACACTGATTGGCCGGGCGGGAGAGCAGTACTCCGGGACCCCGTGCAGCGAGGACAGGTAATGTATAGGGAGCGGAGCAGGAGCCGGGTGGCAGCTGAAGGGGTTAAGGGGCCGGCAGAATTACATACACGCAGCGGTCGTTCAGACCGCTGTGTGTATGTAGTGAAAGTGATCTGCCAGGACCTAGCTGACTTGGAGCGTTATTAACGCTGCGAGTCAGTACGTGTGAAGCTACCCTTAGGGTACAAACCCACTTGACGTATTTGCTGCGTGAATCAGTATTAAAAAGATGCAGGCAAAATGCAGGTTGGCTTTATACGATTGTTCTGCGTTAAAATACGCAATTGCGTATTTTTGAAGCGTGAAGCTTGTTGTTAGCAAAACATCAGTTGTTAACAACCTGTGCGAAAAACGCACGAGCTTCACGCTTCAAAAATACGCAATTGCGTATTTTAACTCAGAACAATTGTATAAAGCCAACCTGCGTTTTGCCTGCTTATTTTTAAGACTGATTCACGCAGCAAATACGTCAAGTGGGTTTGTACCCTAAATGTTATCTTAAATGTATCGTGTGTTTGGTGTTTCTTTTTTCTGCTATTTTGCCTTTGTTTTTGGAATGATGGCTCTTTGTTTCTATGTTTTGTATTGTATTGTCTGATCACCCTGCTTTTTGATGCAATAAAAATGTTGTTTTTTTATTGATTTTTTTATTCTTTGTGGTGTGGAGCCTTTATGACACAGCTTTCCTTTGTTTTGTCAACTTTTCACCTATCCACAGCAAAAGGGAAAAGTAGGAGGTTGCTGCTCTCTGTATCGGGCTTCATTGGGCCCTGTTATGAATACAGCGCACAACCCCTGCCTCCAGTCATTCCTATAGAGCAAGGGAAAGAGCTGGGTACGATGGAAGAGCAATTTGGGCTCCATAGGAATTAATACAGCCGCGGGTCATATGCCGTACCCGCGTCTCTATTCATAACACAGCTGGCAGGGCCCAATACGGAGATCGGCGGGGGGTCTCCTACTTCTTCCCTATCCTGTGGATAGGGGAAAAGTTTATTTCTCCTGGACAACCTCTTTAAGCAAATGAGTATTTCTTGGAACACTTAGGCTGGGTTCACACTGCGTTTTTAGCATACGTTTAACGGATCAGTTTTTTAAACGGACAAAAAAATAGTGTTAGCAACGTTTTTGTGTCCTTAAAAAAAATTTTGATCCGTTTTTTTTATAATGGAAGTCAATGGAAAAACGGATCAAAACGGATGTACACAAATGCATCCGTTTTTGCAATCCGTTTTTCATCCGTTTTTTTAAATAAAAAAAGGATGAAAAAAACGGATTGCAAAAACGCAGTGTGAACCCAGCCTTACCGATAGTCAGCTAGTGTTAATGGGCCAGCGATCAGTTGATAAACTAATGATTGGCTGATTATAGAGCCCTGTTTAAACAGGTAATGTGCGGCTGATCAAGAATAAATGTAAAAGTCTGCATAAATGATCACTGGATTTCTTATGCAGCCTCACTGCATGATTGATTGAGCCTTCTATAGGCTCAGGAAATGAGATTGACGCTCATTATCTGCAACCAGTTCTGGGGTCATAATAAAGATTTGATTTGTTTATCTGATATGAGTTATCTAGTATTGCAGCTCAGGCCCATTAACTTGAATAGTTTGGCATTGTTTCTTGAGAGAAATAAGTAAGGGCCGTTTTACATGGCGATTAGTAATGTAAACAAGAGTCGATCTAGCAGAGCCAATTACACAACTATTACACTGAGCCTATTACAAGGCTCGACGATCGTGCAGCCGGACATCATCAGAGATGTCCATGCAGTCTTGTCTAGTGTGAAATAATAAAGTTCATACATACCTGACCATGCTTCCCACTGCTTCTGCCAACTCCCTGGTATCTTCCTCCCTTCTGCCTAGTCCTGCAGCTGCAGCGAGTACTGCAGAGCCAGCCTCTGAAGTGACAGCCCTTTCAGCCAATCACTGCTCATAGCCAGTGATTGGATGTTAAAGGGGTACTCTGGGGCAGGGGGTATTTTGGTGGATCGCCAGGGATGGGGTGGAAATTGAAGCCAGAGGTCACTTACCTCCCCCATTCCAGCGTCGATGCTCGTATCGCGCCGCCCATTACTCCCGTCCCGCGACCGCCTCCTGGTCAGAGCTGCCGCATGAGACGTGGCATCTCAAGGCAGCTCTGCCATTCAGCGGCCGAGGCGGGACTCCTCTACGGCCACTGATTGGCAGAGTTGCCTTGCCAGGAAGCGGCCGCGGGACAGGAGTACCGGGTGGCACTATCCTGGCACCAGCGCTGGAACGGGGGAGGTAAGTGACCTCCGGCTTCAATTTCCACCCCCTCCCCGGCGATCCACCAAAATACCCCCTGCCCGGAGTACCCCTTTAAGGCAAAAATTCCTTTTAAGAAGTGTTGATGTACTGATCATTGAGGAAAAACTTAAAAACATATCAGATACTCACATATTGCTGTAAAAAGTCAATCATTTCATTTTTAGTTAAAATGAAAAAAAAGACATTAAAATCAAATAAAGTGCAAACCTTCTGTTAAAGAAGAAGTTAATTTTTATTAAAGTATTGTATTGGCCCAAAAAAGTTATACAAATCACCAATACACACTTATTACGGGAAATGCTTATTAAGTGCTTTTTTCCCTGCAGTTACTACTGCATCAAGGCTTCACTTCCTGGATAAAATGGTGATGTCACGACCCGACTCCCAGAGCTGTGCGGGCTGTGGCTGCTGGAGAGGATGATGGCAGGGAAATGCTCAGTGTCCCTTCCAGTGCCCTGTGTCCCTTAGTGCCCCCCAGCTATCATCCTCTCCAGCAGCCACAGCCCGCACAGCTCTGGGAGTCGGGTCGTGACATCACCATTTTATCCAGGAAGTGAATGTAGTAGTAAGTGCAGGGAAAAATGCACTTTATGTCCCTTTCCTGTAATAATTGTATATTGGTGATTTGTATAACTTTTAGAGGCCAATACAATACTTTAATAAAAATTTCTCCTTTAATACTAAATAACAATTATAGGCAGTGGCACTATTGTTTTTAGTAATGGATATTTACACATGAAGTTTATTACCTTTTGTTCTGTCACACTAAACAAGGTGACCAAATTATTAATGGTTCAGAAATCTCTGGAGCATTTCAACAATCAACACTTCAATTTGAGGCAGCTAGTTTGTATTTCTACCTTGGAACAGTTGTATAGAAAAAGACTCTTGAAATGATTCTTCGTGGTCTTTTTCGGATTTCTTATTTGCAGCAAATGTCTCTGGTTATTGTTACTGGTCTCCTGCTGTACTACACCATAAATGAATTATACAAAAACTTGAATGATTTGAGAACTAAGCATCTACAAGAAACTCTGTCAAATGTGCACCAGTCTTCTTCCGAACTTGACTGCATGAAAGTTATCAAGGGTGACAGTGAAGCTCTAACAAAGGCACATCTATACAATTTACGTTCCAGGAGGTTAAGGATGCCTTTAACTGAAAAATACTATCTGAATATCACTGAAGACTGTACTAACTTTAGAAAAAGCAGAAAGTATATTTACTTTGCACTGAGTAAGGAAGAAGAAGAATTTCCCATCGCTTATTCCATGGTGATTCATGAGAACATTGAGATGTTTGAGAGACTTTTAAGAACAATTTATGCCCCTCAGAATATTTACTGCATTCATGTGGATGAAAAGTCTCCAGAGATGTTTAAGGAGGCAGTGAGAGCCATTGCCTTGTGCCTAGATAACGTGTTTATGGCATCTAAAATGGTGGAGGTGGTCTATGCGTCTTGGTCAAGAGTACAAGCTGATCTTAACTGTATGGAGGATCTGCTGAAAAGCAATGTTCAGTGGAAGTATCTACTAAATACTTGTGGAACAGAGTTTCCTTTAAAGACTAATGCAGAGATTGTGAAAGCCCTGAAGTCATTAAATGGAAAAAATAATATGGAATCCATGAAAATGCCACAAGACAAAATGATAAGATGGCTTTTTCACTATGAAGTAGGGACATCTGTCATAAGAACCAATATTCAGAAGACTCTACCTCCGATCAGAGTTCCAATGTTTTCTGGTGGTGCTTACATTGTGGTTACTAGAGATTTTTTGAAATACATATTTGAAAGCCCAGGGATACAGAGATTCATACAGTGGGAGAAGGACACTTACAGTCCAGATGAAAATTTTTGGGCAACACTGAATCGTATGCCTGACGTTCCTGGTGCAGTTTTTTATCATGAAAAATATGATGTTTCTGACCTGAAATCTATTTCAAGGATAGTGAAGTGGTCACAATATGAAGGGGATGTGTCTAAAGGTGCTCCATACCCTCGGTGCACAGGAAGTCATCGGCATTCAATTTGCATCTATGGGTCTGGAGATTTGCATTGGTTGTTAGAACAGCATCATCTCTTTGCCAACAAGTTTGACCCCGCAGTGGATGATACAGCAATACAATGTCTAGAAGAGTATCTGAGGTATAAGGCTTTCCTTAAGAAAGGGATGTAAGGTATTTCATTACATAGAAAAGGAAAATATATCTGCATTAAAACAAAACCATGGGTACTTACTGTAGTATTAAATGACAGAATGCATTAAAAGGTCATCAATGGTTAACTGATTCAGGTTTACTAAGGTAAAGTGGTTCTGACCTTTAGAAATTACTTACCCCTTGTCAGTAAGCAGGTCACACCTCCCTACCCCAATATAGACACAACACCAACACCCCCCCCCCCCAACCCCCCGGAACAATAAGTGCGGTTCCTTTCCCCATCCCCCATTCCTTTTTGTCTCTCTCTTTCTCTCTTATTGTACCTTTTTCTTGTCCTTGTTTCTCATCCTTGTTTCTCTAGTCCTCATTTCTACTTGTTCATAGTCATATAAGTTGTTTTTGTCTCATCTATATTGTTTTGTAATACTTTAGTGCGTTAATGATATTTCCTTGGAAATACTGTACAATATGAGATATGCTTTCCTGTTATTATGATCCTTTTACATACTTCTGGATATTCCCACTATGTTGTTCTTTGATTTAATCATTGTCAGACAAATGTAATCAGTACTAGTCCTTCTAGTTTAATGTCCACATGTATTCTCAAACAATTCTCTGAAATTATTTAAGCCCTTAAAGAAAAAAAAAAAAAAATTACCACTTCCTTCAGGATATACAGCAGCTGATAAGTACTAGAAGACTTTTTTTAACAGAAATTACAAATCTCTGACACTTTCTGTATTTGCTGAATGACCCTTTTAATGACAAGCCAATTTTTATGTTTGCATTTTCTTTTTTTCATCTGCAGATCCATATTTATTGCGACACCAATTGTACTTTGTAATGACACTCTTCATTTCTCCATTAAATATGCTGTGAAACCAAAAGAATAGCAAAGATAGGGAGTCTGGTTTATTTATTTATTTATTTTACATTTCCCCATTTAAAAAAATAGCAAAAAAGGGGAGGGGGTCGATTTAAACTTTTATTATGGAATGTATTTATTTATATTTTAAATATTATTTTTTATACAAACTTTTGTAGTCCCCCTAGGGTACTTCTATGAGCAATATACTGATTTCTTATAGAAATTAATGCATGTACATATCTTTGACACTTGATCACAGGGTCCACCAATGACAATTATTTTTAATGTTTAGATGTCGCTGTCAGAACTGACAGCAGTATTCAAAGAGGTAAAATAGCCAGCAACAGAGAATGCTCTGTACCCGTTATTTGCAGCTGTCTCCATGTCATGGTACGTCATGGGGTTCAGACACATCTAAGGGTAATGATAAACGACTGAAGTGGGAAATGTGTCACTAAGGCTTTTTTCACAAAAATATGCAGGGAAATATTATGGCAAATCTTTATATGAATCCCAATCACTTTACAACATACAGGGGAATTTATCAATGGTTTATGTGTGAGTCATGTGTTTTATGCAAAGAATGTCAACATTGCACAACAGTTTGTGACCTTCTACACTGATTTTCTGGTGAAAGAATTGATAAGATTTCCGTTCCAAATGGGTAGTCACCTATCTTTCCCATGACACTGTATGGATACTCAGGCTAGCTATTCATTTGTTTCTAAAACTGCCTCTTTCCCCACTTCAAGCTATCCATTGAGAATGTCCTTTCTGGCAGATCATGTCACATTTTTATATCATTATGCCATCTCAGGATAGTAGAAAAAAAATAACATATTTACTTATACCAGTACAATTATATACATATAAATATTATTATTACCACTATTATTACCACTAAATATATATTTTTGGACTTGCTGTTGTAATTTTCTTTTTGGAACTACTGTGGGGAGGGTGATTTTGTTAAAAATGCAAAAAAATAAAGTTATTCTCAAGGTCTACATCTTGTGTAATCTTTTGTAATTTTAATAGACTAAAACTGTTGGTAAATGACTTGTATGTCTCAAACTCATGTATGGGTTTGATTGTGGATCTGTGCTGTACGACTTTGCAATCAGTGGTGTAGCAATAGGGGTCGCAGCAGTCACAGTTGCAACCAAGCCTATAATTTAGAGAGGGCTCATAGGCATCACATGCTGAATCTGCAGTACTTCAGTCCTTCCATTCAAGTGTATTAGCTCCCTTATAATGGTGATACAATTGAAAAAGCTAAGCTCCTGTGCAGAACTTCTTATGTAATGCGGGAGTGACTGCCACTGCCTGTATGTACAGTGCCAAGCCTGACCAAAGGACAGAGAGCAGCAAAACAGTGGCGATCTGTAGCATATTGCAGCCTGGGCCAGATGGAAAATAAAATGACTTTTATGAGAGTCATCTGTGAGTCACTGTATGTACCTATTTATTCTGGCTGTGTATGATTAGCACTTTAGTCACTCATAAGGTTGCCAGATAATGGCTGACACCTTTCTTCTTTATAGAGATAACACAAGTAAAACAAATAGTTACTTTTTCACTATATAAGACATAGAAATCACTAAGCCTGTCAGACTAGTGCTGGTTTTACAGGGCAGTATTTGGCTCAGTATTTAGCACCATTGTTTCTAAGCCAAAGCGGCATATATCGGCAGTGCCTGCTTATTTTAAAGCAACCCCTCCCCAGGCATATATTATATATAAAATATCCCTTGCTCAGGGTATAGACATATGGCTAAGTGCTATATAGACATATCTTTGTCAATAAAATAGAGAATGTTTTGTTAAGGCTAGGTTCACACACACAGTATTTTTGCTCAGTATTTTTCTACCAAAACCACTGTGGATTGAAAACACAGAAAGGCTTTGTTAACACACAGTTAAAATTGCGTGGATGGCCATCATTTAATGGCAAATAAGGCTGTTGTTTTAAAACAACAGCAATTATAATGGTGTGTTTACACAGAAAGATTTAGCTGACAGATTTTTGAAGCCAAAGCCAGGAACAGACTATGAACAGTGAACATGTCATAAAGGAAAGACTGAGATTTTTCCTCTTTTCCAATCCATTCCTGGCTTTGGCTTCCAAAATCTGCCAGATAAATCTGTCTGTGTAAACGCACCATTAGTCATTAAATGGCGGCCATCCACACAATTTCAACAGTGAGTGAACAGATCCTTTCTGTATTTTAAATCTACTGCTGGTTTTTGTTGCAAAATACTGAGCAAAAATACTGTGTGTGAATCTAGCCTAAAAATGTAATCATCTGTATACATTAATAAAGAGATATACAGTACATTATCTGTGTAATATGTCATTATGTCACATTTTTTATTTTGTCTGGCAAAATAAAACGCTCTATATGCCTCTGTAAGATAGCTGAAGCATAGGGAGGCATAGTAGCACCTTATATACTGCTATGGAGGCCATTTATGATTCTGTACAACCTAACAATTCTAAAACAATGGTCCAACCTCCAAATGTTGTGAAACTACCAGCTTCCCACAATAACAACACCGTACAAATGAGTTTTAATTGGAAAAAGAATAATTTACCAAATGACTTAAATATTATTGTTTATAACAAAGTCAGATGCTTGTGTCGTAGTACAGTATGTACAGTTATTTTTAGACAATACTGTGCTTGACATCTGATTCATAATAAAATTGTTGGAAATGAGAGGGAATATGGCTATGAAGGTCTGTGTGTTGAATTTTAAGAACAATTATAAGAAAAAGATCTATAAAATGATATATAAAGTAAACGCATACTGGAATGTCTAATGATTGTAATTTGGAAAATACGTATGCACTATTCAGTATGCCTAGAAAACACAAGGTGGCGCTAAAGTTACAGCAATTCAATATTGTATCTGTACCAGAGTAGGCATATCCTAGAAAGTACGGTAAGTAAAAAAATAATGTACTGTATAATATGTCCTTAAAAGCAAGATGGCGATAAGAGATTCACTTCAGCACATTGATGGCTTCTGATGCGATGCATGTAGACTGATGCTCTCTTCCCTCTAAGTAAAGGAAACAACATTAAAGATATAAAAAAAAAAAAAATAATGCAAAAAAAAAAAAACACCATGTACTGTTTACCATGTTTAATGCTATATCCAGACTAGTGTCATAGTGTCATACTTTTATCATGACTATTTATTGACCATGGAATAAAGTGGAAACCAAGCAAAACTATATGCCACAAAATAAAATAAAAAAAACACAATGAAATCAAAATACTCAAAATTAATTTTTATGTAACAAATTAAAGGGGTACTCCGGCCCGGGGGTATCTTTTTTTTGGGCCGGGGAGGGGGTGGTTATAGACAGTGGAGATCACTTACCTCCCCGGTTCCAGCATCGGGTCCCGGATTGTGCCGCTCCATAACCCGTCCCGCGACCGCTTCCTGGTGTGAGCTGACGTCTCAAGGCAACTCAGCCATTCAGCGGGCCAAGGGGGGACTCCACTTGAGCCGCTGAATGGCTGAGCTGCCTTGAGACGTCACGTCTCATGCCGCAGCTCACACCAGGAAGCAGCTGCGGGACAATGTATGGGGCGACACGATCCGGGCCCCGGCGCTGGAACCGGGGAGGTAAGTGTTCTCCACCGTCCATAACCACCCCCTCCCCAGCCATAGCTTAAAAATACCCCCGGGCCGGAGTACCCCTTTAAAGCAATGCTTCTCAAACTGGGAGGTAGGCCCTAGTTGCTGGTGTGGCACAGCAAGGGAGGGAGTTTTCTCAGTCTTTCTTCATACTCTTTCCTCTACATCTCTACTAATGTCCTACCATGGTGGCTTTTTTATAGAGGGCCGATCAACATTGTTCCTCCCTATTCTATAAAACTTGCACAACACAACAATCCTAGTGATCTAGAAAAGTCAGTAGGTGGCACTGTTGCCTAAGACATGAAGTGTGGGTGTTTGTGTAGCAACTGGTAAGCCATTCTCTATCTGCAAGGAATACTGGTACAACCAAAAAAGTGCAAAACATTATCAAGTATGTTTTTCTGCATAAAATATATGAAACATAAGTGTGAGGAGGAACCATCTTAAGCCCAGCCACATAATAGCACTTTGGGACATAACATAGCATTCACCATCATTTGGATTGGTGCAAGGCCTTGACAAAGCTTCAGAGAACTGAGGAAAGGAACAACTATGACCTAACATAGGAGAAAGGTAGTCACCAACTGCAACTCTTCCAGGATTAGGCCCAACTAGGCCACTATAACGCTTGAACTCTAATTTAGTACTTAAGAAGGCTATAGTTATTTTTTTGGGGGGGGGGGGGGGGGGGATTGAGATGACTTTGCCTCATTGCTGAGTATTCTGAGATAAGTGGTGATGTTGATTTTCAGCAATGGTTACACAGCTTGTAAATACAAAAATTACATCCGCATCAATATCTGGTTTCCTAGTTCAACATTGCCCAGAGCATCATACTGCCTCCGCTGGCTGGAATTCTTGACATCGCGCACCCTGGTGCTATCTTCTCTCTAGATAGGTAGTGCAGGTTACGGAAATGTACCTGCACTACCATTGCATGTTTTCCTTGGCTTGAAAAAGAGGCATAGTTGCCTTGAAACGCGTTGCCTACATGCTAATAAATTAATTCATACGCCTATTCCGGCCTTTGTGACCTCCTTACGCCAACCAGCTCCTTGGAAGTGTGTACTTCCACAGTCACATTTCCGTACCTGCACTACCTATCCAGATCGTTGGACCTGCAACGTGAGGCATCCTGTCCCTGGTCCCCGGAGCGGCTGCATCAAGGTCAATACCAATATTGATGTGCATACAGGTGTTGTGCTCTTAGCGCAACCACACCAGGTGAGTGCAATCCTCACCGGTATGGCTTCATATATCCACTGTTACCGATTCACCCACAGAGCGTCTTCCTGTGTTTTAAGCTTATCGTTTATTTCTATCTTCTCTCTACAAAAGCAACATACAACCGGTTACAATGTAATCAATTAGACCTGATACCCTTTTCCATTGCCCCAGTTCTGATACTAACACAAACTGTGTAATCCAAGCTGCTCAGTTAGTTAGTTTTTAGATTCTCTTCCTCTTCCAGCCACTGCAACCCCAACCAGGCTAAAAAAAACTATTTAGGAGCGGTAAGTATATACTTTTACTCCCTCTCTCCCACTGAGCTCACACGTCTCCAGGGCTTGAATTTTCCCAGGAGACATGTGTAAGCTCAGTTGGGGAGACAGCAATTCTGAGCTGATTCAGCAACGCACCGCTGTGTCACGTCCTTGCTCCCATACACCAAACCAGGAAGTGAGCACGGACACAGTGGGGCTGAGCTGAATTTTCAGCAGATGTGACAACCCCTTTAAAGGGTTTATCCAGGATTAGAAAAACAGGGTTCTTATATTTAAGAAACTACATGACAATTCCACTGATCAGAGCTTGTTTGTGGCCCTCGCAGCCAAGAAATCACTGTGTGTGTTAAAGGACTCTTAGAATGAGCCTAGAGTTTAATGGTCTGTTTAATGGTTTAATGGTCTGTTAACGCTCTGCTAGCACCTGTTATGTTATAGTTATACTAGTTATTTACTGGTGTAATATTTAACTGTTTTCCTGAAAGTATATTATACTATTAATATTTACAATATTAAATGACACAAGAAGAGGCCAGTGACTGATCTTCTTACTCCCAAACCTGTAATGCACACACATGCATATACCTGTATCTAAATCTTGTTAGTAGCAATACTCATACGCTCATATGCATATACCTGTATCTAAATCTTATTAGTAGCGATACTCATACGCTCATAGGCATATACCTGTATCTAAATCTTGTTAGTAGCTATACTAATACGCTCATATGCATATACCTGTATCTAAATCTTGTTAGAAGCGATACTCATACGCTCATAGGCATATACCTGTATCTAAATCTTATTAGTAGCGATACTCATACGCTCATATGCATATACCTGTATCTAAATCCTGTTAGTAGCGATACTCATACGCTCATAGGCATATACCTGTATCTAAATCTTATTAGTAGCGATACTCATACGCTCATAGGCATATACCTGTATCTAAATCTTGTTAGTAGCGATACTAATACGCTCATATGCATATACCTGTATCTAAATCTTGTTAGAAGCGATACTCATACGCTCATAGGCATATACCTGTATCTAAATCTTATTAGTAGCGATACTCATACGCTCATATGCATATACCTGTATCTAAATCCTGTTAGTAGCGATACTCATACGCTCATAGGCATATACCTGTATCTAAATCTTGTTAGTAGCAATACTCATACGCTCATATGCATATACCTGTATCTAAATCTTATTAGTAGCGATACTCATACGCTCATATGCATATACCTGTATCCATACCTCCCAACTATTTGGACGGCCAAAGAGGGACACTGGTGGGTCACGCTAGGAAAATTTTACAGAAATTTCTATACTTTTTAATTCAAGGATGCATCCACACATACAGGATTTGCTGCAGATTGATGCATTTAGTTACATTGATATCTGCAGCAGATCCTGTATGTGTGACTGCATCCTTAGGTCATAGTCACACATAGTAACCCTGTCTGTAACTGCGGACTCACAACTGAGGACAGGATTACTATGTGTTTCAGTAACTCTCCCCATTTGCAGGGACCACTGTCATATAGGTGACACAGATGCACAATGGCTTAATCATTGTTTTGTGGCAAAGATTGTGTCTCCAAAATGGATTGGTAACATCTACAGATGTGTGTATGGGGCCATATAAACTGCATGTGTGAAAGAGGCAATAATGTCACATGATTCATCTGCATATAACAACTTTTAGGCTCCAACCAGCAGCACATGATGGAATAATATGCAGGTTTGGGTCTATTATACACTAAGGGGGACATTTATTAAGTCCGACGTTTTTTACGCCGGACTTAAAAATGTCCCCGCATCTCCGGCGCTACGGAGATTTATGTAGAGGCGGACTGCCTCTACATAAATCCCATGTGAGCCAATGCGCACGGCCGAAAACCTATGCCACCTGAGGGCTAGAGTAGGTTTTCGACGTATGTTGAAGAAAAATCAATGATAAATCGCGCGCCCCCCGTTCCGCCCCTAATTCTAATTCCTAGGTCAAAATGAGGGACATGTAAGGGGGCAAAGAGGGACAGAGGGACTTGGGTCAAAATCAGGGACTGTCCCTCCAAAAGAGGGACACTTGGGTGGTATTCTGTATCTAAATCTTGTTAGTAGCAATACTCATTAAAGCATCCCTTTCATCAAGCATGTGGAAAACAAAAAAATACATGCAGACTTGCTTGGGCAATGTCTGTGATCCCTTCTAGAAATTTTATTCCCTTTTCTTTTTAAAGGGAACCTGTCACCAGGGACTCAGACACAGAGCCCGCCCGACCCCCCCGGTGCAGCCCCCGGATACTTACCCTTTCCGAGGAGTCCCGTTCCTGGAGCCGGTCCCGGGACGAAGATATCAGTGCCCAAGGCCGTGAGCGCTCCGCTGAGTTGGGTCCATCGGACTTACACAGGCTACAAATACTGGCCACACCATTTTTTTTGCCATCTGCTGGCAGTCTTTTTGGACGGCGTTCAATTGAGGTCAAATAACGGCGGTAAGTGTACAAATAACAGCAGTCATTTTTCAATACTGGCTGTTATTTGACCTCAGAATGACCACCATCCTAAAGGATGGCCTA
The DNA here is from genome assembly GCF_027789765.1 of Dendropsophus ebraccatus. Classification (NCBI taxonomy): domain Eukaryota; kingdom Metazoa; phylum Chordata; class Amphibia; order Anura; family Hylidae; genus Dendropsophus; species Dendropsophus ebraccatus. The sequence continues at coordinate 151,346,379 of NC_091454.1, forward strand.
CAAACAGCAGAAAAAAGATGGTGTTTGAACATAGCCTGACTGTGATAGTGGATAGTATCTATTTACAGTATATATCACCATAAAATCTAGATATATTGTAGGCTACAAATGGATTAATTAGTTTGACACTTAAAATTTTGTATTATCATATAAGGGCATGCTTTTTAATGTGACACAAATCTAGGGCATGGGTCATACTTCATTAGGAGTAGCATAATCAGGATGAAGAGATAGTAGGTGTAGCACACTAAGGGGGAGATTTATTAAAGGGTGTAAAATTTAGACTGGTGCAAACTGACCACAGCAACCAATCACAGCTCAGATTTCCTTTTAGCACTGCCTAAAGCTGAGCTGTAATTGGTTGCTGTGGGTAGTTTGCACCAGTCTAAATTTTACACCCTTTGATAAATCTCCCCCTAAAAGTCTGGGAGGGGACAATGAGGTACTTAGAAAGACAGCACTAACTCAAATGCAAATCATAGTCCTCCGTTTGTCCCGGAGGCCTATAGATAACACCAATTCTAATAACACCTATGTGAACAGTGTTGTTACAGTTCCAGCTGCATTGTATTACACAATAATGTCTAGGACAAATGTATTATAAATCGAGTGGCTTCAGTAAGCCTGTAAATTATTGGCAAGTCTGTCGGCATTGTTACAATCGTCAGAGGTCTTTGATGTGCCCTATAATTATAGGACACAGTGCAACAATAGTTGCAAGGAGTGTTGTGGCCGTTAGTAGTTTTAGCTTCACTATATGCAGTGTCGGACTCGGACTGGGCCACCAGAGGACCAGAGGATCCTCCGGTGGGCCCCCAGCCTTAGAACCTGCACTAACACTGACTGACAAGTCGTTTCTCACTGGTTCCTTATTGGTGGGCCCCTAGGATCATTTACTCTGGTGGGCCCCAGATACCCCAGTCCGACAATGACTATATGTGATAACCAGTAAGTGCCTATATTCGTTTGATCTAAGGGGATGTCAGATATAGATGGTGCTACTGCACCTTTCACCTGTCTGGTCGGATCCTGTTGAGGCACTCCTCTTTGTAGGTCACAGCCTCCTGGTCCTCTGAAACTGGTAGACCCATTCTGGTGTCAGGCGGATCATAGTGCAACAGAGCAGGGCCTGCCCCAGGCTTTTGTGGGCCCCTGGGCGAAAGAGCCTCAGCGGGCCCCTTTGTAATCATGTGGCATCATTGTTAGGACTGGACTACTTCAGAGAGAAGATTATTACTTTTTTATATACTGACTACAAGATGCTGGGAAAGCTGGGTGACCTTCATTATACTTACTACTATACAAGATGCTGGGAAAGCTGGGTGACCTCCATTATACTGACTACTATACAAGATGCTGGGAAAGCTGGGTGACCTCCATTATACAGACTACTATACAAGATGCTAGGAAAGCTGAGTGATCCCATTACACTGCCTGCTATACAAGATGCTAGGAAAGCTGGGTGACCCCCATCATACTGACTACTAAACAAGATACTTGAAAACCTGTGTGACACCATTATACCGACTACTATACAAGATACTAGGAAAGCTGGGTGACCCCATTATGCAAGATGCAAGTACAAATTATTAGGATCTCTTCCTTAAATAATAATCGTCAAGGGGTCAATCACAACCTAAAACCTTTGACAAATTAGTGGCCAAAAGATAATCATAAATCAATTCATTTTTATTCATTTTCGCAAATTCCCAAATAATCCCATTAACCCCCCCCCCCCCCCCCCACAAAGGACATATATAAAGTCAATTAATCTGCAATATGGATTGATACTTTGTGGGGTATAAACCTCATGATCACATTGAATACATATAATTCATGGACTTCTGGTTAAACTCAGCTCATCCATATAAAGTGCAAGTGGCAAAAATACAGTAACTGTGAGGGTGAGTGCAGTATTCCTTGCCTCATCACAGGCTGCATTGCCTCTGCCAATAATACCAAAGCATCACACTGACTCACGCTGACCACAGAAAAGCAGAGAATCATGCCTCCCCACAATAACATTGCCCCTCAGCCTCACCCTCCAATGCATTTTTTGTTGACCTTTCTCAAGTTGGGGGGGAGACAGGAGAGGTTTATACTGTATATTGCATGCTTTTCATGTTTGGTCAACTATAGTGTGCATTAGCTCCTTACCTACATAGCGCTCGGCTAATCCTTCACCTGCAGGAAGTGCCGGGGTGGGGCTTGTCACGATGGGGCGGGGCTTACCGGGACATACCAGATGCATTAATTTTTCAGGGGTTGAGGTGCGGTGGGGGAGGCCAGTATCACTCAAGGGGTGTCCAGTGGCCCTGCATCCCGGGGGAAGCAAGTACCCGGGGCCCCTTGAGGTGCTGTGGGCCCTGGTACTTGCCCAAGTAAGCTAGGTGCTGACGTCGGCCCTGCAACGGAGCTCAGTTTGTTTGTAATGTGCCTGGGCTGCTGGAGATGGGTATCAGGCTGAAAGGAATGTGTTGTTTTTGAGCAGTGTTTGTGTGCCAGTTGCACATACTAAAACTTGTTGTTTTTTTTCTAATCTGCTTCTATTTTCTGAGTGTACTTTTTTTTTATTTCACTTTTTGTACATAGTCAATTGGGCTGCCACCTTGCCTGAGTTGTTTTTAACAGCATTTATGCAAAAATACTGAGGAGACAGCATCATTTGTTTCTCAACATCAGTGAGCTAGCCAGACCTTCTGGGTAGGAACAACCAAAACAAGGGGGGCCTCCAATCAAAGAAACCACCATTAGACAGCTTTCACTTCTAAGCCTGTAAAGTAAATAAAACACAAGACACAATTGAAAAAAATGTTGTATTCAAAAAATTAAACAGCCCCATACCCCTTGTTGACCATTTTATAAAAAAAAAACCCACCAAAACGCTGGTCATCAACGTAGTCCACAGAATTTGATGTAATTGCCTCAATACCAATATCTGAAAAAGGTGAGATACGAAAAAAGTAGGAGCAGAAGACCCATCATTTTGACAGGTGTTCTACACCTTACAGTATACAGCATTTTGCCAGATGCTGCTTACAGTCTGGCACACAAGGGGATAAGTAAGGATGCATCACATCCACACTTACCCTTTAGCCATACAGAACAATGTGGTCCCAGGGGGTTAAGTGAGGATGTATTGCATCCACACTTAACCCCCGGGGGGCCAGACTGCTCTCACAATGCACCTATACCGGCAAGGAAGAGGGTTAAGTGCAGCCCTTCCTTGTTGGGATGGGTGCAGGGGGTGGGGGGGTGTCGGGATGAGTGTCCATACTTACCACCAACATCTTTCTTCTTCACCAGAGCCTAGCACACTGAGCTTGAAGTGTGCCAAGCTGTAGCTCTTTAAATCTGCCATCAGCCAACAGGTGTTATTTGCCCTTAAGTGGTCAATAAATATTTTGTGGGAATATAACTCTAGAGTGTGTCTTAAACCAGGAATTAGATTGAGAGGTCCACTGTGAGCAATTTTGAAACTCCGTCCACTTGTATTGTGCTGTACTCTGCTGCAGATATCTGTACCAGAAATTTCTAGTAATTCAACCTTATTACATGGAACAGAACACAAGTCCTATTGTGTTTGATGTCTATGGTAATTGCTGTGTTAAACTAATTGCCTAACTCCTAATTACAGTATGACCCATGCCATAGATTTGTCACATTAAAAATCATGCGCTTATATGATGCAACAAGGATAAGGTGCAACAAGTATCCACAGGGTCCCTTGGAATGAGGCTGTGCTCCATCAAGATATGACTTAAAAAATAACACCCCCACACCCCTCGTTGACCATTTTTATTTAAAAAAAAACAAACACCAAAATGATGGTTATCAATGTAGTCCACTGTTGCTTACAGCTGACACACAAGGGGTCATGTGAGCATGCATTGCATCCACACTTAACCATTTGGTCCCCCGGGGGTTAAGTGAGGATGCATTGCAGACTGATCTCACAATGAACCTATACCAGCAAGGAAGATGGTTAAGTGCCCCCCCTTCCTTGCTTGGATGGGTGTAGTGCGGGAGAAAGGAGGTGCGTCCATACTCACCTCCGATACCTTCCTTCTTCACCAGAGCCTGACATACTGAGCTTGAAGTGTGCCAGACTTTGGCTCTTCAAATCTGCCATCAGCCGATCAAAGGCTGAGGTAGGACATCTCTGCAGCTGCTGAGCAGGGACTGCACAAGTGTCAGAAACTGGGTTGCACGCTCTGCCCCCTGACAGCTGCAAAGGCATTCTTGGCAACTGGCCTGGCCAGGGACGCCGTCAATGCCAGTCAGCTTGTAGAGTTGGCCAGGGGCTGAGACTCCAGGCCCCAAAAGTATGCCCCCCTGTCTACCATGCCTTGACTGCGATAGTTTACTAGTGTGTCTTGACCTAGCGTTCTTTGCATTTGAGTATTTGGTATTCTGACTTCTGGATTTTTGGACTTTGACTATTCTCTTGGATCACTTTGACTATTCTTTTGGTTTTCTACTGTGCCGCCCTCTTGTTGCTGACTTAAACCTCTGACTCTTGTCTTTGTTCTGTGTTCACACTTATATAGTATAAGGGACTGTCGACCAGTTTTCCGCTACCATTAGGGCTGTTGAGGCAATTAGGCAGGGCCCTACCTCCCTACCTCCCATCTCCCTACAGACCACAGTCCAACCAACAGGGGGTTAAGTTAACCCCCTGGGGACCAGACTTTGGCTTTTTTAGTAGAGCAGAATACTTTTATTTAAAGGGGTAGTGCGGCGGTAAAAAATTATTCACAGAATAACACACATTACAAAGTTATACAACTTTGTAATGTATGTTATATCTGTGAATGGCCCCCTTCCCCGTGTCCCACCACCCCCACCCGTGTACCCGGAAGTGTAGTGCATTATACATACCTGATCTGTGCCGACACGCGCCCGCCATCTTGTGCCAAACGTCATCTTCGGCCGGCCGGCCCGAACACCTCCGATCTTCCCGAGTGCCGGCCGCGTCATCAGCTGCTCAGCAACGATTGGCTGAGCATAACTGTGCTTGGCCAATCGCGGCTCAGCGGCTGAAAATAAACATAACACATATGCGAATTGTGTGATCTTTTAAAATATAACAATATTGTTCACGCCTGGTGAACAGCGTAAATGAAAAGCAAAAAAAAAAAAAATTTGCTGATTTTTTAAAATTATATATTATAAAAAACAATCAAATCAAGATTTTTCTCTTACACAATATTATACCAATAAAAACTAGAGATCATGGCGCTAAAAAAATGACACCCCAACCATCCCTGTAGGTGAAAAAAATAAAGGCTCTATGGCTCTTAGAAGACTAAGAGGAACATTGCTTAAGTTTGACCTGGACATCTGTGCATCAATGACCTTCGAAAATATTTTAATAGTTTGCAAGTCACCTTTGTAAATACGGGACACAATATTGTATCCTGACCATATGTTCTAGTAAAAGCATTTTGCATAGTATACCAGCTGTGCAAATATTTCACCCATACTGAATAAGGAAGATATGATGAAATAGCAGTTCTCGTAGTGCATCCTGGAAAAGGTTTTCCTTTCTTTCTTTTATACAATGAAAAGAAAGTAAACAGATCTTTGAAATATTGCACAATTTTACTGTGACATGAAAATTGTGAGTTGTGACAATATCGTCACGTCCTGGTAATCACAAAGTTTCCACAAGCGTGGAGGTCATAAATGTCTGTATGTAATTTATGAATACAGCAGGCTAAGAAATGTTTTCATCTTTAACTGTCTGTAAGAAAAAATTTATTACAAAAATACAATGAAAAGCAACATTCGTAATATTCTGTCATTGTCCTTTGTAAGTTTTCATCAAATTTGCAACATTATGAATAATTTGCACTGAAGTTGATTATGGACCCTAACACTTTAACTAGTAACTTAAGAAACAGTTCTAGGCCTCTTCCAGACTGTTTTTGTGGTATTTTGGGCTTGAAAAATACCCTTCAGCTTTATGCATTTTTTATGCTGTTTTGTAGTATTTTTCCAAATAAGTTTTGTACTGTATTTTTTGGTTGTGTTTATTCTGTTGCATTTTTTATTTTACAAGTCATGTAAATGTTTGCTTTTATGGTCCAAGGATTTTTTCAAGCAAGAAAAAAAAATGTGTTAGTTTATTGGAAACAAAACCTCACTACAGTCAAGTAACACAGGCTACACTTTGTAGAAAAAAAAAATAAAAATACAGGTATACACTTTTAGGCTATGTTCACACTACGTAAGTTTCCGGCCGTAGCGCGTTCCGTGAATAAGCAGCTGGAGATTTACGTAGTTTGCGTACAATGGAAAGTATACGATCTACGGCTGCACAGTTCACACTACGTAAGAACTTACGCCAGGATCGTATGCGGCGCCGTAAAAAATGAATCAGACCATTGTTTGAGGACAAAAATGCTGTAACTTACGCCTGTAGCGTAACATGCGGTCTCGTATGTAGAGGTGATTTCTTCATTTTTGCACTTTTCTTTGCCGATCCAAAAGGTTCTGTGGGGTGTCCGGGGCTAGCCGAAGATTTCCAAGTAAAAGACCGCTGTCAGATCGCTACGTAGGGCGCTCGGAAAGCGTAAGTAGACTATGGGCGTAAGTTCGTCCGTAAGTAGCCGGCCGCAACTTACGTAAATCCCTGGCCGGAGTTTAACACGTATATGTCCGGCCGCGAAAATATGCGGCCGGACATATACATAGTGTGAACCCAGCTTAAGGGAATGTGCACACTATGGAATCCCGACGGAACACTCGTCGCGGATTCCGCAGCTCGCACGCATCTCTGCTGCTCTCATAGGCTTCATTCTATGGCTTGCCAGATTCTGCCGTCCGCCCGAAGAATGAGCAGGTTCATTCTTTGGGTGGACGGCGGAATCTGGCAAACCATAGAATGGAGTCTATGGTAGAAGAGGAGATGTGCACGGCCACCAGAGTCTGCAATCGGGTGCAAGCTGCAGAATCTGCAACGGGTGTTCTGTCGGGATTCCATAGTGTGCACATACCCTTATAAAGAATACTACAGTGTTTAGTGTATACAGTGTTTATTTTGGCCAAATTAGTTCTGTTTTGAAAGTTCTCTGGTTACCTGGAAAAGAAGGATACCTAAGACTGTACTTTTGGAGCACTTTGAAAGCAGAATTTGACCGGACTAAACTGTTTCCCAATCCATTTGGTTCAGTTTTGGCCTAGGTCTCCACTCAACTCCAGTTGTGATACATATATTGTATACATCTCTGTACACTTTACACTCAATGGGCTGGGTTAGGGAGTTCAATACTTACCTTTGCTCTAGTGCTGGCAACCTAAGCTACCTCAATGTGGTTTGTAATGTGAACATGGCAGTAGTTGTGTGCAAAGGTCAGGACTGTTAGAAATGCTGGAAATTTAAAGTGTACCTCCACCATGAGCTGGAACAAACTAAGAGTAACTAGAAGTAAGACTTCATGCACATGTTCTTGAATTTTTCAGGACTGTACATTATGTTTTCATTATTCAATTTTCAGAAATCTGCAAAAAATGCATCCGTAATCTCAATTTTTGCCAATGCATAAAAGTGGAAAATTGCTTGTTAAAATGGTTGCCAGGAGGAGCTACACCTGTGACATCAGAATTATGGTATGTAATACGGTATGAATACTTCTTTAGACACTCCTATAGACTTCCAAGGGCTTGTCAATAATTTTTTATGGCCTATTCATGTATCTGTAAAATTATGTACGTGTGAGTAGCCCAATAGAAATGAATAGGAGTGTGTGAATGTAGCCTAGCTCTAGTTGTGGCATTTTCTATGGGTCCTAGACGCTAAGGAAGCTCACCCAGGAACCCAAACCTTGTTACTTTTTACAGAAAACAAAATCTAGTAAAAAATAAAAAAATATAATACTTTACTGAAGAATAGCTCAGGATAAAAAGTGCACTTCTTGACATAGAATGTAGGTGTTGACGGTGAGGTAGGACCAGTGCTTGTAGTAGTAGGTGCTACTAGTAAGAAAGAGAGGAAAGGAGTTGCCAGAGGAGCTCTGCTCAATGTAGTAAATGTGCTCTGCCAGAACAGGTGGAGAAATAGAAATAGAGATAAGAAACTTGTACTCACGGATGCCTATACTGGCTCTGAACCACCTTATGCCCCCTAGTTGTGGGATACCCATCCTAAGTGGGTAATAAAAGCCCAGGTCATCGGTTAACTGGATGTAGCAGCCTCCTGAGATTTCCCAGTCGTCTTGCATTGTGCAGTAAGACACATAGACCTTAGCACGGTAGCTTTGCCCTACTGTGGTCAGTTACTCTTACTCCAGGTAACTGTCCTGCATGTTTTAGAGACGGTCCTGGCATGGGCAAGGTTTTTCCTATTTGGTTTCTCTCCCCTTAGTAGGGCTTAGCACTGCATAGTTAAGTACTTACAGTACATAGGTTAAGTAGAAACAGTGGTGACACTTAATGGGGAAAACACATTACCACATCTCCCACTTGTCTGCAGTGACTTACTAAGGTGTCATAGACAGCACCCTGTGGTGGGATACCACATTCACACACAGTAAAATAACATAGCATAATATGGCCATAAAATAAGGAAAAAATATAGCTGTTCATGTTATTTAATAATGTAAACAGTCATCTGTGCACACATTGAAGAAAATGCTTGCTTTTATAATGTGTGTGTAGACAGATATTTTTCCATAAACTTTAATATTGCACATTATCACATAAGAAAAATTTATATACTTTGCCTTTGTTTTACTTTGTGTGAACATAGCCTCAATGTTATGGATGAACAGGCAGACTGTATGTGTCCTCAGATGATATGGAAGATCTTTCCCCCATTTTGGTTATGTGCGGCATTTAAAAAGAAGGTTATAATAATAATATAATGTTACTTTGCCAAGTCATATCATGCCACACTAACTTAACAGCCGCATTTGATTCAGTTTTTGGCAGCATAAGGAGAAGTCTGGGGAAATTATAATTTGTCAGCAGGCAGAGGCAGGGAGGAACATATTAAACAAGATCTACTTACCTCCCCCCGTGCCTCCACAGTGCTACCTTACCTCTCTATGACTCTCACCAGACTCCTGGATCTTCAGCTCCAGCTACGTCATGACTCAGCCGATAGATTGCCCACTCTCAGCCAGTCAGTGACTGAGGCAGGAGACTGCTCCAGTCACTGGTTTGCTAAGTGGGCAATCCATCAGTCAGGTCAGGCTGAGTCATGACAACATAGGAACTTGGGGGAAAATGAGTTCCGACTGATATCCTGGAGCCTGTGACGCAGACTCAGGGAGAAGTAAGAAGCGCTTATTTATTATGTTCCCTCTGCTTTTGCCTGCAGGAACATTATCATTATCAATTAGCACTTCTCCTTTAAATCTGCTTAGTTCTCTTTTGTCCTCACTAGAGAGATGAGTGAATTTACAATAAGTTTGGACTGCCTGGAAAAAGATGGCTACAGCCTATGGCTCCACGTTTCCATATTTTCCAGGCAGGCTTAGGGCTGCATCCATCTTCTCCAACCACCGGGAGTTAAATGCTGAGCGCTCAGGGTTTCTCAAACCCAAACTTATTGTAAACTCCCACTATATGGCAACTAAAACATGCATGCTTTCTTTAGAGTCCTGACTGCATTATAACTTGTGCCTTATGGAAAACAATATTATCAGCAACATGGCAACTGTAGCAAAGCTTCACACAGTTGTCACAGTTAAGTACAGTCCTATTCACTCTATGAGATTGCAATAAAGGAAGATTTTTTCCCCAAATAATTGTCAGAAAGTTATACAGATTTGTAAATTATTTCTATTAAAAAAACTCCAGTCTTCCAGTACTTATCAGCTGCTGTATGTTGTATTCCAGTCTGACACATTGCTCTCTGCTGCCACCTCTGTCATCCCAGGAAGTGTCCAACGCAGAAGAGATTTTCTTTGGGGACTTGCTATTGCTCTAGACAGTTCCTGTCACAGACAGAGGTAGCAGCAGAGAGCACTGTGTCACTCTGGAAAGAAAATTCCACTTCCTGCATGACATACAGCAACTGAGTTTTGTAAATAGAAGTATTTTACAAATGTATATAATTTTCTGTTTAGAAAAAAAGTTTTGTTTTGTTTTCTCCTGAGTACTCCTTTAAAGGGGTACTCCAGAGAAAATCAACTGGTGTCAGAGTGTCACACAAATCTGTAAATTACTTTTATTTAGAAAACTCAAGCCTACTCAATCAGCTACTTTATGTCCTGCAGTAAGTGAAGTTTTCTTTCCTGCCTGACACAGTGCTCTCTGCTGCCACCTCTGTCTCTGACAGGAACTGTCCAGAGCAGAAGCAAATCCCCATAGAAAACCTCTTCTGCATTAGATAGTTCCTGAGCCCAGAAGAAATGTATGTCAAATCCTGGACCTAGGACTCTCTTATTGCTATTGCAGGTCTGTGGCCAAGCCGAATGTGGTAGGATTTTCATGTTATTGTAGCTGGCTCTCCTGCATTGTCTGTGCTCCTTGCTCTTTCCCTCTCACTTATATCCTTTACCATTTACTATCCATCCATCTCAATCCTGTTGCCATTTTTTGCACTTTTACAGGTCCTGTTTGTCTATCTATTGGGGGGAATACTGCATATTGATTGTATTTGGTGTATAGGTTATTTAGTTTTTGGTATGTCCTGGGGTCCTTTCTTTTGCTACATGTGGGGTCTTTTATGTCCTGTCTGAAACTTTTTTTTGTGTTAAACAGACACAGGTTTCTGGGATCTGTAGCCATGTATGTATTTTAGTGATGAGCGAATACTGTTCGCTCGAATAGATATAATATTCAATATTCGTACGAATATCGAATGTGGATATTCAATAAATATTCGATAAGCGTTCAAATCCCCCAGCTTCCGGTTTTACCCTCCAAATGGTCAAATAGATGTTTTTCACTAATCGAAAACTTGTTCCCATAGACTTTAATGGGATCAAATATTCGATCGAATATTCGAATTTTCGCGGGATATTCGTACGAATATCGAATATCTCACTATTCGTTCATCACTAAAGATTGTTTGTATTTTTCCCTATAAAGCTGTTGTTTGTTGGTGTATTATGTAGTTCCTGACATGAACAAAGCTGGCAGCAGAGAGCACCATGCCAGAATGGACAGAATACACCAGTTCCTGTAGGACATACAGCAGCCGATAAGTACTGGAAGTGTGATTTTTTTTTTATTGTAGTAATTTACAAATCTTTATAACTTTCTGACACCAGTTGATTTCATATTTTTATCTTTATCCAGAGTGCCCCTTTAATATGGTTGGTGTTGAAGTATGTCGGCTTTGTTTTGTGAATACCATTATAAATTATTAGACCTTTTCCCCCCATCTCTGTATTCCTCTGACAAAATGAATCAGTTTTATTATACCAGTCTATACACAATAACATTAATTGAATGTGTACCTGCAGTACATTTGCCAACCTCTTTAATGGTAGAAATGAGCTAATCTGCCAGATGTTCACCATGTCCTATCACTGTCCGGAGGGGTTATTTATAGAGATAGGTAAACATGCAGAACACACTTTCACTGCCTATAAACACCATAACCAGGATGGATTTAGGTTATACCCACATTGCATTTTATAACCACCTAGCTGTCAGTGCCTGTTATTGGTTTATAAGGAAATTATCAGGTTACCATAAAGTCCATGCCAACCGAGAAAATTCAGGGCAAAAATGAATATTTTGAATATTTTAATATAATTAAATACATTTAAAAATAGTTTTTATATATTTAAATGTATTTGCACTTATACATACAACAGATACTGTATATACAGTTCATAATGACTTGAAAATATTAAACTTATAATGGTCTTACTCATGGTCACAAGAAAAAGGAAAAGAGGGAAAAAAATCATATGACGTGGGGAAATAAGGGAGACTCAACTCCAGCCCAAGATCTCTGCTGCTCGTATATGTGTAAATACTTCATTCTGGGAGTTCGCACACATAATTGCCAACATTTCAAAATTTTGTTCAAGGGACACTTTGGGGGACATTTATTAAGTCCGGCATTTTCTGCGCTGGACTTAAAAATGTCCCCGCAGCGCCAACACTACAGAGATTTATGTAGAGGGGCACTGCTCAGAGATGGAGTAGGCTTCCTGATCATTTTTTTTTTTTGTGTGAAAAAAATTATGAATTAAGCGGATCCTGAGTCCACACCCCCTCCCTGTCCCCCCGGGCGTACTGGGCAGAAAACAGCCAGATGCAAATAAATTTATTTGCATATGGCAATTTTCTGCCGCAAAATACACATTTTTATCTTAATAAATGTCCCCCTTTGACTTTAACAATGAGGGTGTGGCTTATTGTGGGTGGGGGAGTGGAAATTATGGGTGTGGTTTACAAGGGGTGTGGCTTATAATAAGTTGATTTTTGCAACATTTTCCCTATATTGTTCTCATTGTATGAACCTTATGATTAGGACAACACAAAGGGAGCATTATAAAAGTCATTATCAGCCCTCCAGCATATTACAGATGCCAGCATATTATGGAGTCCAGTATAAGACCTAAAGCATATTATATAGTCCAGTATTAGATGCTTGCTGCCAGTGACATAAAGAATAGAAAGAGGGAGAAAGGAGGATAAAGTCTGCTTGCTGCCAGTGATAATCAGTTAAATGAACAGAGAAGATCACTCTTCTTCTTCCCTTCTCTATGCCACTGCCAGCAAGCAGAGTTATGTTATCTGTCCACATGATTGATTATCACTGCCAGCAAGCAGTTTCAGAGATTATCCTCTTTACTCCCCCATACTCTTCTCTCTCCCTATGCCACTGCCAGCAAGCAGTTTCAGAGATCCTCCCCCATACCCTTCTCTCCCCCTATGCCACTGCCAGCAAGCAGAGTTAAGAGGATAATCTCTGAAGCTGCTTGCTGGCTGTTATAATCAGTTATGTGGACAAAGAGGATGACCAAGATAAGTAGAGTGCAGTTACATCCAATCACTCACAGGGGGCGTCTTCGCTGATTGGAATTGCTCACTTTTCCTTTTCTTCTTCATCTGGCATGAGCAATCATAAAGACTTCTCCCAGCTACAACTTGCCTCCACAGAATCTGCCAAACATTTTAGGCTCTTGGTTCCAACACCATCTTTACCTCTATGCAAAGTCCCCATGAGTATTGCTCCATGTAATTTTCTTACCCCCATCCTCTGTTTTCACTACATCTTCACTTCAATCAACATGTAAATTAGGCAGTTTGGTGGGTTCTCAGTAAACTGAGTTGCCCCGCCTCCCTCATCATTAATATTCATCCAATGCTCTACAGTGAAATCCCTCTGGCTGCTCATCACTGCAGAGGAAGAGAATAAAAAAATTGTAAGGGGACCGAGGGGCCTGGAGGATAATAGAGGAGGAGGATAGAGGAGTCTGGAAGGGACAGGGGGACCCCTTGAAGGATAGAGAAGTCTGGAGGGAACAGAGGGGCCTGGAGGAGGATAAAGGGGTCTGGGGGGGGGGTAGAGGGGTTTGGAGGGAACAGAGGGGTCTTGAGAGGGGTAACAAGGGGTCTAGAGGCCACATGCTTTCATGTAGGCTGTTCAATCCCTTCTCTGTCTGTCTCCCATCTACTTATGACTGAGTTTGATTAAGTGCTGTAATAAGACACCAAGATTAACCCTTTCACTGCTTCCCTTGAAGCAAATGTACCATCAGTACATTCGCTTTAAGTTTTGCACATGGATAGAACGGTGCCGGAGTGGGGAAGCCAGTGCTGTGGTCTTTTTTTTTAATCTCGGCCCGGTCTCCACGTTCGGCGCCATATTATTCCCCGCCCCAGTGAAAGGAAACCCCACCCCTCTATGACACGTCTCCATTAGAATCAATGGAGCCATATCATAGAGGGGCGGGGTTTTCTCCAGTGCTTCACCCGCAGCCAGTGTCCTTAATTAGAACGGCGCCATCCGCGGCAACAGGGCTGCAGTTTAAAAAAAACTACAGCAGCACTGTGCATCCATGTACAAATCTTAAAGCAAATGTACTGATGTTACTTCTGCTTTAAGGAATTACAGTTAGATTAGTTACAGGGAAGCCGTAAAAGGGTTAATGCACTAAAGCAAACATAGTGATAAGGAGACAGAAGCAGCAGCACCAGACCTGGAGACTACATTGCTCCCCCCCCACATACACACAAACACCTTCTGAGTGAGTTGCTCTACCAGTTATTCCAGATAGATGGTTTATTCACCACTGAGGTAGTCATGGTGTGTGACAAAATCCTTGAGGATTGGTGCGCCCCAACTCCCATCCTCTCCATCATTGGGGATATTTTTTTTGCACACTCTATTTTGGATTGCATTTATATCACACAGATATTTTTTTCTGTTTTTGTGATGTTTCACTTTTTTTTAGCACTAGCACTTTATTTACCTTCACCTTCGTAGTAAAGATTTCATCATGGATGCATGCACGTACAATATGTTTTTTTATAGTCTATTTTCTGGGGCTATGACATACCAGTATAACCCCTGTTTATTTGAGGGTTTAAATGTTTTTAATCTTTCAGCATATAGTGTAAGTCTATATAAAGCCTTTTGTATCGCTGGGCTGGCAATGGGGTGTTAAGAGTCCCTGAGATTCATTACATGGCAGTCAGTTTGGGGCTGTAACGAGTGGCATTACAACAGTGACCCTGTTACTAAGGAACTCCTGATTGGAATACTGTGTAAAAGTATTGCTCAAAAGAGCAAACTGTGGTACAGGGGGGTATTTTTTAAGACATAGCTTGGTGATTAAACAAAAACAATGTTGGAACAGCATCACCTTAACAGCTAATGGATGCATGGTTGTTTGGGTAACAAAGATATTTCAATACCTTGAATATTTTTGGTGCTTTCTGTTATCTCCACATTACTCTTGCTCACACTGCCACTGCTCATTTTGCAGAAACATCCCTTCTGAATGGACTTGATCTAGCTGTGTGAAGAGTTGTACAAAAATCTAAAACAAAACCTTTATTGTATCATTAGAACACATACAATAGACCCATACAGCTAGACCAACACACCAGTGCCATAGAAAACACACACATTGTTGTTTAGCAA
Organism: Dendropsophus ebraccatus; assembly: GCF_027789765.1. Classification (NCBI taxonomy): domain Eukaryota; kingdom Metazoa; phylum Chordata; class Amphibia; order Anura; family Hylidae; genus Dendropsophus; species Dendropsophus ebraccatus. The sequence continues at coordinate 151,361,443 of NC_091454.1, forward strand.
ATGGAGAGTCTTTATTGAGTGTGCCCTTAGTGACAGAGAATCACAGTCTGATAAAAACATTTCTATCTGCTGAAAAATACACTGGGAACCTTACAACTAAAATAGTAACTGGTGCACACCTCTTAGTCACAGGACTTTACCTGTTGTTACGTTGTTGTCTGTTTTCTCTATTTTTTATATAAAACATACTGGTATATGCTAACAATATAAAACATTTTGGCAGTGCCGTGACCTTCCTGAAATATAAAATTGAATAATGAACTAATTTCTATAATGGCTATAAAATGTCTGTACAATAATAATCATGTCCAATATTTTCACCCAGGTAGACATTACTGTATATAACAGACAGTCTTCCCTTTGACGTGTGTTCTGTTCTGCGTTGGCTACCTCGATCCTACAATATTATAATGCCCAAAAATATACAGATGCGCCATATAAAAATATTTTAACTAAACCACTAAAATAGATAGGCTAGAATTAAGCATATCTTATTTTCTCGATCTTGATAACAAAAATACCCAAATTATGATATTAAAAAGTACCCAAAAGTGATACCAAAATAGAAGTGATTGACTGTAAGAAAAAGTAGCTGGTCTTTTCCCCTACTTCATTGTTTGTAGGTTTTTCACTTCGCCACCCTGGACCCTCCAAATACCCTCCTCTAAACTACCTACATAGTGATGACTCTACCTGTTTCAAAATGAATTTTTATTATAAAGGTTATTTATGAATAGTTGACAACATTCTGCCGTGTGGTTGCTAGGCAAGTGACATGCGGGGATGCCAATATTAAACAGATGTGCCTCTCCTTTTAAGACCACGTCAGCACTTCCACCAATGTTCTTTAGACACAAGATTTACGCATTCATTGGAAAGTGTTCTATATATAAACTTTCATTGTGATTTCATAGTCTATTGTTTAGAAAAACTTTCTGTGCAAGCAATGTAAGAATTCATCAAGGATTTATTGAGTTGCAAGTATTGTTTTATAAGTTAAGAGCATTTTCAAAGTAAATTCATTGACAAGACATTGCCTCATTTTTATCCTTCTAATGCAATGGAAATAATCAAAAGACAGATATAAAAGTCTAAATATGTTCCTATATACCTTACACTTTTGTCAGCCGTACCTGCCACTTGTGGGAGGTTCAGCCATCAGTATAAGGTGTATGGGGCTCTTCTTACCGACCACAGACAAAAAATGTTGTTCTGGGGGAGATAAGCAGCAACCAGAGCACTCTAGTTGTGGTTTACCCCTAGAGGGCCACACCAGACATTCCTGTGTATGGTGATAACCTGCGGCTGGCGGGAGAGATAACTGACGGCCGAATTATTAGCCGCCAGTTATTGAAAGCGTATGAGGACCTTAAGACTTCAAGATAATCCCAAACAATCAAGAATGTACAGTATCTATGTTCTAACCCAAACCTTCCTATTGGCATTAGGTTTCAGCAGGATTTAAACACAACAATGTCTCTGAGGACTGCAAGACTTGTGTAGTTCAGCAATTTATACATATGAATTACACAGGTTGGTGTTTAGTGCTAATAGTTTCTGGCAAATATAAGTGTGCAGGTGAATAAAAGCTTTTATTGAGGTCTTTATAGTGACCATTATTTAAAGAGGTTGTCCAGCGAAAATCTTTTTCTTTCAAATCAACTGATATCAGAAAGTTATAAAGATCTGTAATTTACTTCTATTAAAGAAATCTCAAGTCTTCCCATACTTATTAGCTGCTGTATGTCCTGCAGGAAATGCTTTATTTTCAGTCTGACGCTGCTCTCTGCAGACATCTCTGACCGAGACAGGAACTTTGTTTCGGTTTTCTATGACTCCCCACAGAAAACCTCTACTGCTCTGGACAGTTCCTGTCTCGGCCAGAGATGTCAGCAGAGAGCACTGTGTCAGACTGAAAATAAAACATTTCCTGCAAAACATACAGCAGCTAATAAGTATAGGAAGATCTGAGATTTTTTAATAGAAGTAAATTACAAATCTATATAACTTTCTGACACCAGTTGATTTTCGCTGGACAACCCCTTTGATGTCTATGGCCTAATACTTAATAAAAGTCAAATATCCCCATTAAAGGTACGCAAAATTAGACACAACTTGTTATGCTATACGAGAAATACCTTTGGCTATTGCATCAAACAAGACAAACACTTAATCTGTGGGCTTGTTAAATAGACAGTCCAGTATACTGTATACTCAAAGTATGAGCTATCTTACGGAAAGGCAAACAATGTGTATATATATATATATATATATATATATATATATATATATATATACTGTCAAGATCAAATATTTGACCTATGAAATTATTTGCCTTTACACTTATTTGAGTACTATGGATCTATTTTGAAAATGGTTTTATATCTTAAATATTCCTCCATGCAATATATAGCAATGTTATCTACTTCTGGGTCAAATTTGTTAGCCAACAAATGATGCTGCTTCAGCATCCAGCTTAGGTCTCCTGCACCATATACACATACAGCCCTTCTATGTATCCCTGTGCAAGGAGGATAGGCAGCTCCTTCATGTATTTCTCCTTCATTGTATGACCACTTTACCATTCTAACCAATGCATTCATGTCTGAAAGTTCATATTTGTCACTGTAAGGAGATGAGCCTGGAACATCAGGCATTCGGTTTAATGTAGCCCAGAGATGTTCATCTGGACTATAAGTATCTTTGACCCAGTCTATAAATTTTTGTACCTTTGGGTCTTCAAATATGTACTGCACAAAATCTCTGGATACTACAATATAGGCATTTCCTGTGAACATAGGAGTGCTAATTGGTGGAGGCAGTTTTGTAATATTGGTCTCAATAATATCATTTTCCACTTCATGATGATATTTCCAACGTTTCTTTTTGGATTCCGATGGCTTCTCGGATTCCATGCTGTTTTTTCCATTTAACGTTTTGAGAACTCTCACAATTTCAGCATTAGTCTTTAATGGAAAATCTGTTCCACAAGTATTAAGTAAGTACTTCCATGGAACGTCGCTTTGCAACAAGTCCTCCATACAGTTGAGATCAGCTTGTACTCTTGACCATGATGCATAGACCACCTTCTCCAATGTAGATGCCACAAACACATTATCAAAGCATGAGGTGATGGCTCTCACTGCAGCCTTGAACTTTTCTGTTGATTTTTCATCCACATGAACACAATAAATATTTTGAGGAGCATAAACGACTCTTAAAAGTCGCTCAAACATCTCAATGTTGTCATGAACTACCATGGAATAGGCAATAGGAAATTCCTCTTCCTCACTGCTCATAGGAACAGAGATATATTTTCTGAAATACTTAAAGTTTTGGCAGTCATGAGTCAAGTTTATATAATACTGCTCATTTAAACGGAAGTGTTTTCCCTTTAAAGCTGCATTGATTTGCTGACCCTGTTTTATAGCCTTGGAATCCCCTTTAACAATCTTTGAACAATTGAGCTCACCTTGATTCTGCGGTTTTAGGCTGAGAAGGTCATAAAGTCCATGTCTGCAGAATTGTCTCCTGGCATTGTCCACTTCATCATTAAGGTTTTTGAACGTGCATGGAGACGAGATGTGTTTCATCAAAATTGTACCAGACAATGCCAAAAACGTCAAAAACAGAAGTCTGTGAGAGTTAAAACATCTGAACCGCTTCCAGGTACAAAGAAACATTTCTGAGATTGTCATAAGACTAGTGCTGTAAAACTGCAGTGGCTGTTCCTCAGTTAAACATTAGGAAAACTGGTTGTGCAAGTGAAAGCACCATTTGTGTAGTAATATTCAGACACTAGTACCCAGATGCTTGAGGCAGATTACTGATTACCTATCTCCCAAGTGTTCAGCCAAGCAACACATTGCACGTCTTATATATGCAGTTGCCTAATACTTGAATGTGTCACTGATGTAATGTACATGCTTTATTCTACATGCTCTTCAAACAACAATTTCTTCAAACAACTCTGACATATTCCCTCCCACATGACTTTAGTCTAGCTGATTAATTTAAAATGATGTAGTTCACACACATTGGAGTTTCACAATGCAGTGAAGGATGGCAAAGAAATTATTCATTATTGCCAGGGGGACTGCTAGGGTCCTAAAACATCGGGGGCCACGGCCACTAAATGTTAAGAATGTAAAAAGCTAATATCAATTTCATGCAATAGTAATTAATCTTTTCATATAAGCCACATAAATCTAAATTATAATGCAAGACAAATGAACCAAAAAAAAAAAGTACCTTATAGACAAAAAAAATACATTTTTTAAATGAAAACCTTATTAAATTAAAGGAGAACTCTGGTCAAAATATCATTTTGAATTTGTAAGTACATGAGCAAAGTTAGACAAAATCCTAATATACACTAATTGTGGGAAATGCACAAATAGTGCTATTTCCCCTCAATTTAGTAGATCAGACAGGCTTCCTTTACTTTAAAAAAAAAAAAAAAAGTGACGTTACGACTACTGTGTAAATACCTAATGTTTCCAGCAGAGGGCGCAGTATAGTGTAGAAATTATATGTAAAAATAAGAGGGAGCAGGGAATGGCAGCATATCAAAAACATTTATGTCTGGAGAGGTGCTGGAGGGACATTTGATGATGCTGCTGGGCAGGGAGGGGTTAATGCAATAGGAGCAGGCACAGAGTCTCCTGTCAGGAGATCTACTAGTGGAGAGTTAGGGTCCTATTACACAGAACAATTTTTAATGATTAACGACTAATGATTAACGATCGCAAACAAGATTTTATCGTTAACCTGAAATCATTCACCATATTACACAGAACGATGGTGGTTAGATACGATCGTTACTATGATCATTATTGCGATCGTTATTATGATAGTTTATTCCTTCTGATCCCAGAAAAACAATGAACAATGTGCAATTACACTGAACAATTAGTGAAAAAATGCGGAACTTGAGCGAACGAATGTGGAATTACAGCCAACGATTAGTGAAAGATTAACAATTATTTAGGTTCAGATCCAAATCAATGATCAACGACGTACGAACGATTTTTCGATCGTTGCCTGCAATTACACAGAACGGTTATCGTTTAAATTTGAACAATATAAGGATTTTTTCCACGATAATCGTCCCGTGTAATAGGGCCCTTAGTTAGGGGAGCAGGATTCACCAGGGGCCGGGCAGCGAGGGAGTCGCCCGGCAGGAGCCCCTGTACGCTGGCACCTGCAGGAGGTGGATCAGGACAGGCATAGAGCAGCCCTGCAAGCTTCTTGTGCGATCGCATAATAGAGGAGCCAAGAGGTCCATGAGCTACTGCAGAAGGAGCCGCTAGCATGGTGCATTCTCTGGAGCAGAGTGTAGTCCCTTTATTATAAATTGCTCGCTTCTGTGTAGTCTGCCAAATATAGATGGCCCCCTCCTGTGTAGCGCCCCTATTATGGCACGCTCCTTTGTAGTTCCCCTTTTATAAATGGCCCCTCCTGTGTATAGTCCCCCTATTATAGATGGCCCCCTCCTGTGTAGCCACCCTTTTCTAGATGGGTCACCTACTGTGTAGTCCTTCTATTATAGATGACCCGCTCCTGTGTAGTCCCCATATTATAGATGGCACGCCTCTCTGTATAGTCCCCCTGTTATAGATGGATCACCTACTGTGTAGTCCTTCTATTATAGATGACCCGCTCCTGTGTAGTCCCCCTATTATAGATGGCCCCCTCCTGTATAGCCACCCTATCCTAGATAGGTCACCTACTGTGTAGTCCTTCTATTATAGATGACCCACTCCTGTGTAGTCCCCCTATTATACAGTAGATGGCCCCCTCCTGTATAGCCACCGTATTCTAGATGGGTCACCTACTGTGTAGTCCTTCTATTATAGATGACCCGCTCCTGTGTAGTCCCCCTAATATAGATGGCCCCCTCCTGTATAGCCACCCTTTTCTAGATGGGTCACCTACTGTGTAGTCCTTCTATTATAGATGACCCGCTCCTGTGTAGTCCCCATATTATAGATGGCTTGCCTCTCTGTATAGTCCCCCTGTTATAGATGGGCCCCCTAATGTTTTTATAATGCAAGGTTCCCAGAAAATACTGTATGTCACATCAAGACCAAAAAACTAGATCATAGCCTCTATTGTGTCCATGGATAGAGCAGAGGCACTGTCATAATGTACTTCCAGCTTATACTGTTATGTGATCTTATGGGATTCCTCTAAAGAAAACAAGTTCACGTTATTTCACAAGCACATCCGCTTTCCACATCATACAAATAACATGTATGCCTAAGGAAAAATGGATTTAGGTGATCATTTCCTTGTTTAATGACGCTATTTTTGCTTTGTTCTGCCTATGTTTGTACAAGGAAAACACGGTCAATTCTGATGACATTATGTCATGATTATTCAGACCTCTCATTTGGCTTGGCCTTACTTTTTTAAGCATGCTTTGTTAAAGAAGCTGTCTACATCACAGTCTCTTTGTGTAAGAAGAGACCCCTAAAATGTATCTGATCAAAAGTTTTCGCACTGCTGGAGTCCTAAGAGATCAGCTGGAATCCATTGGGAACCTGGCAACATTTTTTCAATTCCTATAGGGTACACAAGGCACTGTGTTACTTGGAGTCATGAGAAATCAATAGGCTGTTGATGTAATGCACAGGAGACCATGAAAGATCTTAACTGTTCTGCTCCCCGGCCCTCACTTCTTCTGTCCACTCATCTTGGAAATATAACTTCTGAGACAAGAGGGGGCATGTCACAATGTCCAATAGCTGCTCAATGTAAATTTTTTGACATTGTCATGGTTGGGCCATTGGGGTTCACAATCCAAGTTCGAAACGATCACTATGTTTTTTAAAGTGTGGAAAGAAACCATCATTTATTGGAATCTTTTTGAATCTCTGTATATATATATAAATAAATATATATATATATCAAACTCAATTTTTGCTGCTGACAGCATGCCACTTATGGTAGCTGTCTACAGAGCCACCCTTATCCGTTATGTTCCATACTGTACTACTGCTGCTGCCATGCTGCCTCTGCTACTACTGTACCTCTGGTGCTGCTGCTATTACCACTACACTGTCACTCATCTCCTATCTTGTGTAATATGTTGCTTCCGCCGCTGCTACTCGCCCTGCAGCCACTACTTCTATCACTATCCACAGAGCTACATTTCCAGCCTTGGGCTAGGTTCACACTGCGTATATTTCCGCACGTAGTGCGAACCGCGAATATACGCACGTACTTTTGAGGTTGATGCGTTCGCTTGAAAGTATATGATATACGGCTGCACAGTTCACACTACGTATGAACTTACGACCGGATCGTATACGCCGACGTGAAAAATGAACAAGACCATTGTTTGAGGACGGAAATGTCACGGCCGTGGATTTACATGCGGTCCCGTACGAAGTACTTATTTCAGTCAAATTGAACTTAATATATGCATGTACAAATTTCACAATCTGACACAACAAAATATTATGAAATATGCTGCAATCGCTATATATAATCTCAGCTATCTCTGGCTTCAGCTGTACTCCCTGCTTTTATCTTGTCAGCAATCTGAAGGATTTTAATCCTCTAATAATACAGGTACACTTTAATCCCTTGGCATCCCATTCCTTTACAATTTGGTTACAGATAACATCTTATCAAAATAAAGTGACAACTTGTACTGTTCAAGTGTCACTGTCACCATAAAACGCTTTTACTGGGTCTGAGTGTTTGGACCTGTGCCTATCAGGAGAATGAGTCAGGAGAAGACCGCTCTAAGCTCTGACTAATAGTCAATGTAAGTCTATGGAGTCTGATTTTCTGATTTTGCTGACACAGAGCAGGGAGTGGACCATGCTGCAGCACTCGTTCTCATGATCAATATGGGTCTGGACACTAAGACCTGGACCGATCAAAACTTTTGACATGTCTCTCTAACATGTCAAAACTTCTCTATGATGACAGTGATCTCTTATGAACAAGAAACCACTCCTTGAACAGAAACATCATATGCAGGCAGTCTTATGGGTAAATCATATGTATTACCATGTATTAAACCCCATGGTGTCAAAGCTGAGGATAGAGACATTTTATGACATTTTGGCCTAAAAAAAAGTGATAGAAAGATGTACAGATAAATCGCTTAAGCGGTCGTTTAGCAAACAATAAGCAATGGTTTTTTTTTTCTTATAAACAATGGGCATTTGGACAAAAAAAAATCACTACGAAAAGTTGCTACAGTTGTAAATGCGGCAGTAAATATGATCTTAATATAATACTTATCACTGTGAACGACTGAACCACGACTGCTTACCCTGAAAGACTTGCGAACGATTAACAGTGATTTTGAGATTGTCTCTTAGGGTATATTCACACGAACGGACTCGCAGCGAGATTCTCGCTGCGAGTCCGGCAGGTCCTGGCAGTTCCCACACACTATATACTCGCTGCGGTCTAAACAACCGCAGCGAGTATAAAATTCTACCGCCCTTAACCCCTTCTGCTCACGCCCGACTCCCCCGCTGTAAGCATACATTACCTTTCCTCGCTGCACGGGTCCGGCGTCCTGCTCTCCCGCCCGGCCAATCAGTGTGTTGCTCAGCCGCAGCCACTGATTGGCCGGACGGGAGAGCAGGACGCCTGACCCGTGCAGCGAGGAGAGGTAATGTATGATTACAGTGGGGGAGCCGGGCAGGAGCAGAAGGGGTTAAGGGCGGCAGAATTAAATACTCGCTGCGGTCGTTCAGACCGCAGCGAGTATATAGTGTGTGGGAACTGCCAGGACCTGCCGGACTCGCAGCGAGAATCTCGCTGCGAGTCCGTTCGTGTGAATATACCCTTAGGCTATGTTCACACTACGTATATTTCTGGCCGTAGTTTTTACGCGTGGGAAAAAATAGACATGCGGCTGAAAACATACGGTCATTTACTTGTAAATCTGGTTCAAATAAAAATAACAAATAAAATCTTTAGAAAGTGATGCAAACACCTCTGGATGCATCTGGGAAAGCAGGGAAAAAGTTTACAGGAATCGCTATTACCGGGGTTTGCGATCCTCTGCAGTAATGCCGATGCCTCTCATGGTTAATATATTTAATTAATAAAACACATTTTCATTGTAATAAAGTCCCTTTCGTTGTTCAATAATTAAATTTAAACGAATCCATCATTGTGCAATTAAATATACTGTTAAAATAAATATATATATAAATAAATGTATATTTATATATATACATGTATATATATTTATTTTTTTACAGTATATTTAATTGCACAATGATGGATTCGTTTAAATTAAATTATTGAACAACGAAACTGATATTATTACAACGATAATGTGTTCTATTAATTAAATATTAATTATTACAGGAAGCTCTATTAAGCCGTTAATTGATATTGTCGGTAAAAGAGCAAACTGTATTAATCAATACTTTACTTTAATTAAAACATCAAATGTTTCTTCTAATTATGTTATCACAATAGCATTATTAGAAGAAACATTTTGAATTATATGTGCGCTCAGCTGATTGGCTGAGCGCACATATAAAGATCCGGTTGCTGCGGACCAGCAAAGAGGACACATCGGAACATCGGATGGTGAGTATAAGGAAGTAAGGAAGGGGGGGTCACTTAACCCCTTCCTTGCTGATATGGGTGCAGTCTGACATCAGTCTGGCCCCCAAGGGGTTAAGGGGGATGCAATGCATCCTCCCTTAACCCCTTGGGGGCCAGACTGTAAGCAGCGATCTTTAAAGATGCTGCATACTGTAAGGTGCACAACACCGCTCACAATGATGGGTGTTGTGCTCCTGTTTGTGTGTTTTTTGTGTGTTTCTCCCTTTTTGTTTTTCAGATATCGGTATCCAGTGGATTACGTCAGATTCCGTGGACTACATCGATGACCGTTTTTGTTTTTTTTTGTTTTGTTTTTATAAAATGGTCAATGAGGGGTGTGGGGGTGTTTTTATTTGAATAAAAAAAAAATTTCACTTGTGTATTGTCTTTATTTCTTTACTTTATAGACTTAGTAGTGGAAGCCGTCTAATAGACGGAATCCATTACTCAGTCGGGGCCTAGTGTTAGCCGGTATAAAATGGCTAACACTTACCCCCCCATTATTACCCCTGTACCCAATGCCACCAGGGGTACTGGGAAGAGCCGGGTGCCAGTGGTCCCGGAGCGTCGAAATTGGCGCTCCTGGACTGGGGCAGCAGCAGGCTGGTAAAATTTAGGCTGGGGAGGGCCTAAACCAATGGCTCTTCCCACCCTGGTGTTACCAGGCTGCTGTTGCTTGGTTTTTAACCCGGCTGGTTATGGAAATAGGGGGGACCCTATGCGTTTTTTTTTTTTAAATAAATAAATAATTTTTAAAAAATGCATAGGGTCCCCCCTATTTTCATAACCAGCCGGGTTAAAAACCAAGCAACAGCAGCCTGGTAACACCAGGGTGGGAAGAGCCATCTGTTTAGGCCCTCCCCAGCCTAAATCTTACTAGCCTGCAGCCGCCACAGTCCAGGAGCGCTGGAACCCGGCTCTTCCCAGTACCCCTGGTGGCATTGGGTACTGGGGTAATAATGGGGGGTTAGTGTTAGCCATTTTATACCGGCTAACACTAGGCCCCGACTTAGTAATGGATTCCGTCTATTAGACGTCTTCCACTACTAAGTCTATAAAGTAAAGAAATAAAGACAATACACAAGTGCAAAAATTTTTTTATTCAAATAAAAACACCTCCACACCCCTCATTGACCATTTTATTAAAAAAAAAAAAAAAAAAAAAAAAACCCGGTCATCGACGTAGTCCATGGAATCTGACGTAATCCACTGGATACCGATATCTGAAAAACAAAAAGGGAGAAACACACAAAAAACACACAAACAGGAGCACAACACCCATCATTGTGAGCGGTGTTGTGCACCTTACAGTATGCAGCATCTTTACAGATCGCTGCTTACAGTCTGGCACCCAAGGGTTTAAGGGAGGATGCATTGCATCCCCCTTAACCCCTTGGGGGCCAGACTGATGTCAGACTGTACCCATACCAGCAAGGAAGGGGTTAAGTGACCCCCCCTTCCTTACTGGGATGGGTGCAGTGCTGGGGAGGGGGTGGGGAGATCTGTATACTCACCCCGATGTGTCCTCTTCGCTGGTCCGCAGCACAATGAAGTCATTGTACTGCGGATCGGCTCTTTATATGTGCGCTCAGCCGATCAGCCAATCAGCTGAGCGCACATATAATTCAAAATGTTTCTTCTAATAATGCTATTGTGATAACATAATTAGAAGAAACATGTAATAATTAATATTTAATTAATAAAACACATTTTCGTTGTAATAAAATCAGTTTCGTTGTTCAATAATTTAATTTAAACGAATCCATCATTGTGCAATTAAATATACTGTAAAAAAATAAATATACATTTATTTATATATATATTTATTTTTACAGTATGTTTAATTGCACAATGAAGGATTCATTAGAATTAAATTATTGAACAACGAAAGGGACTTTATTACAAAGAAAATGTGTTTTATTAATTTAATATATTAACTATTAGAGGCATCGGCATTCGGCATTATTGCCGGCTATTTTTTAAGTACTCCGTACGGACAGCCTGTAAATCCACGGCCGTGAATTTGCACAGTTCTGGCCGCAAACAATGGTCTTTTTCATTTTTTACGGGTCCGTTTACGATCGGGCCGTAGGCTCATACGTAGTGTGCACTGTGCAGCCTTATATCGTATACTTTCCAGCGTACGCATCAACCTCAAAACTACGGGCGAATATTCGCGGCTTGCACTACGGCCGTACATATACGCAGTGTGAACATAGCCTTAAGGCGCAATCAACAAGCAAGTTTTTGTTCATCGTTTGATCGTTGCTGCATTTACACTAGAAGATTATCACTTTAAAATGAACGATTTAACAATTTATTGCACCATAATCGGCCCATGTATTGATGCATAACACATTTCCAACAGTTTTTCAAGGATTAAATATTTTCCCACAAGTTGTTTAGGTAAAACAAAGAAAGAATACCAGGTCCAGAATGAAAATTGCAGTGTCAGGCAGACTCCCATAGTCTCCTGGCTGTATGTTAAGGGTATATTCACACGGGCGGGCTCGCAGCGAGAAGGCAGGTCCTGTCAGTTCCCATAAACTACATACTTGCTGCGGTCTAAACGACCGCAGCGAGTATGTAATTATACCGCCCTTAACCCCTTCTACTCCCGCCGGCTGTAAGCAGCATACATTACCTGTCCTTGCTGCACGGGTCCGGCGTCCTGCTCTCCCGTCCGGCCAATTAGTGTGTTGCCCAGCCACAGCCACTGATTGGCCGGGCGGGAGAGCAGGACGCCGGACCCGTGCAGCAAGGACAGGTAATGTATGCTGCTTACAGCGGGGGAGCCGACGGGAGTAGAAGGGGTTAAGCGCGGTATAATTACATACTCGCTGCGGTCGTTTAGACCGCAGCAAGTATGTAGTTTATGGGAACTGACAGGACCTGCCGGGCTCGCAGCGAGAATCTCGCTGCGAGCCCGCCCGTGTGAATATACCCTAAATTTACATTTTCTATAGTTTGGCAGAGATATGCAGAGGTTTATCCAATAAAAAAAAGTACTGTGTGTGGGATGCAGGACAGGGGACTTTGTCAGGACCATCTGTACAGATTTAAAGGTCAGAGGTGTAGGAACTTTGGAGTGAACAGACGTGTCCGAACAAGCTCCTGCTGCCCTTACCAACTATCCTGATCGTACAGCAGCCATCCGGCCTCTTGCTGCATAGTGTGGTGTGAGCCTCGGGGGCGTTGAGTTGGAGGATTGTCCGGTCACTTGCTAGATAGTGAAGTGTGACGCCACTCCGCTGGTGGTTGGCGGAGATACAGCCAGACCTCGAGGTGTTAATTCGTGACGCCAGTGCCGGGTAGGCGCACAGGTGTGATGGCACGCCTGCTTTTATTTTATGAGGCCGGTTGCACCTTTTTCCCCTTTGGTCAGTGTCCTGCTGGGCTGCTACGGGGTCTCTTGGGATAGTGTAATCACCGATGGCCAGAGCGGTGTAGTGACCTTCCCGGACTATTGGAACTGCCACCCACAGAAAGAAGAAGTGTCCCAGGGTTACGGTGTATACTGTGTCGGTGTAAGGCAAAGGATCACAGAGTCTTTTTATCATAAATAATAAAGTAACAGCAACAGACCGCACTCCCTTTTAGTAGAGATAATGGGTGCCAGTGCAGAAGACGATTGAACCCAAGGGTATGAACCGAGAGTATGATAGAAGTTTCAGTTTGTGAGTGTATTCTTCCATAACACATTATTTTTTCTTTCTCTTTCTTATTCTAGGTTCTGGCATGCAGCAAGGATTAAGCACATGTGGCAACTATGGCCCGGTCTCTATCTTCTTAGTCTTTTTTTGTGCACATTATCTATTACTCTATTTACTATTTCATTTACTTTCCCTGCTATTCTTTTTTTCGCTTTTCTCCTGCTCTATGTGCTTTCCATATTTTCAGTTTTTCTTATTTGTCCCTAGTCTAGACCATATGTCTGGCTGTTATGTATGTATTACAGCTGCTTAGTCCACCCACCAGGTTACTATGGATACTACGACGCTTTAGCTTTCATTACCTATTGCAGCCGATCATTTGACACCTACGTCATGGCGCCGCCCACACTAGACAGTCACTATGCGCTATCGTGCTTCCCCCTTTTTTGACCACCTATCAGGGATCTCCGGTGCCGCGTGACGTCATCGCTGGACGTGCGCACGGGACCTATTTAAACCGGCCAGACACACAACACTACTAGATCCATTTCTACTACCTCTTTTCCACAGGTAACATGTGATTTGTTTTGACATTTCAATTTCTCGATACTATATCTCTCTCCTCTTTCAACTCTTTCTCTGACTGTTCCGGACCGAGTTGCCCTATGCCCCTATGTGTACCTTGTTCATAGTTTCAGTCTGCATGCGTATATTTGTAGCCTACTTCCTATATTTTCTCTAAGTTCTTTGTTGTGTACAGCTGACACTGCTTTAGTCTGCTAAACACTAGTTAGTTGTTGTTCTTTGATTTATGTTCATTGGTATTTTTATATTATCTCATATTTATTCTTTTTACCTTGATGGTTAGATCACAACCCATACCAATATTATATTTGTCCTTATAGACTATCCAATGTATATGACAGTGACACGTGTATCTACTTTAATGATACTTTGGCATCCTTATTACTATAGTACATCGTTATATGTCTTTATTTGACTCCTTTTACTTATTGTTGTATTTTTCTTTGTAGTATGGCTACATTGACCTGAAGTGAAATGTCGCCAGTAGCATTGCTTTCTTACACAATTGCTTTGTACTTTGATCTGGTTGGATTGTGAAACCTTATTTTCACGTGAATGAAACATTTTTCACGAGCATTAAAAAAAAAAAAACAAAAAAAAAACACGAGCATAAAAATTTTTGGAAGTGCAGTGCTTCTGTCTATATATTTTTATCATAAATAAGCCTGGTTTACTAAGAAATTACATGCTTGCAGCAGGTTACACAATTATGATGTTTCTCTTGATAAAACACTTGATAGTACACTTGATAAGACTTATAGACCAATGCGATAGGAATGTGAGAATACAGTCATGCTGACTGAGTAGCGTGTTGAGTAATATAAAGAAATAGAGTAGCAGAGAGGAGGATGTTGTGAGAATCTCAAACCAAGTAGTACTGTGCTCTACCAGGATGTTGAAGGATGAGGTAGAAGAATACTTAGAAGAAGAAAAACACTTGTGCCCATGTATTGACTTGTTAGTCTTCACACCACCTGATGCCCACTAGCTTTGGCTGAACCGTCTTAGGGGGTGACACAATGCCGAGACCTTGTTACCTGGGATGAGCGGAATGCTGAGGGTTCCCTGCTGACAACCACGCTGCGAGATAGAGTTCCTAGGCTTTGCGCAACTTTGCTCTATCTGGATCAGTTTCTAGCTTACTGCTGTCTGTGGATACTGTCCTGCTCTGTGACTCTCCTTGTCCTCGGCGTGGGTTGAGGTTGTCTCTGACTTGTCCTCTCTTGTGAGGGTCTAACACTGCATAGTGTTGTGTAGCATTACTAAGAAGAAAACTGTGTGCTGTCTTGAGTCCTTCCATACGGGGTTCTAGCTAAGACTGACTTGAGTAGGAGATCTGGCAGAGGGTCAGGGCCCAGAGTGGACCACTGTAGAGAGCTATCTAGCTTGCTTCCTTCCTCCACAATGTCCAACACGAAAGACCTATACACTTCCTACACACATGTGACTTCCTTCCTCAGTGCATCTAAAGTGCTCTGTGAGTGGGTGAAGAGTGCAAACAAAAGAAGTAAAGAAAAAGATGATTGGAGAGAAGAAGAAAAGATTCCTATTGGTTCGTGGATCCATATGACACACAAACAATAACCCTTTACACAGTTCAGCCGTGCAGCATCTGGATACACATATCTAATACAGCGACATCTAGTGGCGAAACTCTAGTAGTACTTTCATCACCATACAAGTACAATAAGTACAGACTTTTCTGAAGGGTGTATATACAGTAATAGTATCACCAGTGGTAGGACACCACACATAGTGCCTTCCCCCAGCTCCCTGACCCCTCCAATAATGGTTTGGGCACGAGACACAGCCTCTGGACACCCCTCAGGTCTGTGTGCAGTCTCCTCTCTTGGAAATTGCCATCTTGGAATTGCGGAGGGATCCTGGCACCACCAGCAGCCATATCGGGTCCTTCCTGTGGCGGTGACACTCAGGAGGCCTGCTCCAGCTGCCTTGCTCCCTCGGCTCAGGTCTGGGTGAGGCCTCTGGGTGATCTCTCTCTGGGACTGTGCCCAGGCAGCACCAGAGCCTCCATCAACAGCCCACATGGTGCCCTGGTGTGTGCATGTGCGGGATGAGCTGTGCACTCCCTTCCCTGCAGGGCTCCCGCATCACAGCTGCCTCAGCCTCCTAATTGGACAGTTAGGGGCCTCCCTGGGCTCCTTCCCATCACAGTTAACAGCTGTCGCAGGCGCCCCTGCACTGAAACCGCTACTGGTGCCCTATTGCAAACAGGCCAGAGCCAGGCCAGTGGGACAGTTATTCCTCCCAGCCAGATAGGCTTTATCTACCACCATATAAGCAGGGATAGCAACTGCTGCAGCCTACTCCTCTTATACAACTGTATATTAAGGCATTTTTCTGTGTTTAACGGTGCTCTGCAGCAGATTTCTCCTGTATAATAGTATTGTCTGAACTGTAGCTCACATTGCTTTTATTACTTCTCAACTGCAACTGTATCCCTGGACAACTCCCTGTGCTTAATTGTATGTGCTCTACAGATGACTTATCCTGTATCTTAGCGCAGCCTGAAGCATAGCACACACTGTCCTATTACTTTTCAACTGGAACGACTTCTCCAGGGAACCTCCTGTGTTTAACTATTGTGTGCTTTACAGCGGACTACTCCTTTTTAATAGTGCAGCCTGAACCACAGCACACACTGTCCTATCACTTTTCAACTGCAACTGAACCTCGGGGCATCTGCCTGTGTTTAAAAGGGCAAAATAATTTTTAGATATGTTATTGCCCAACAAAACTTATGAAAATTACTAATAGACACTTATTATGGGAAATGCACCTGTAGTGCATTTTCTCTGCAATTACTACAGCATGGCGTGTTCAGGTCTCTATAAAGTTGGTGATGTCACGTCACATAAACTGCCAACTCCCACAGCGGTGGGACAGACTGGAGAAGCAGGAGTTGGCAGTTTATGTGACGTGACATTCCCGGCTTTATGCCAGGAAAAGCAATTGATATCAATCTTAGAACCCGTGGTAGTTGCAATTCAACAATCCTCGTCCATCCAGGGATTAGTGAGCGGCTGTATTGTAGGAAAAGTATCCCTATATCTGGCAGATGATGGGCCATCTCTCACTGCATTGCTAGTTAATACGTTTGAAGAGTCCTCGGGGCTTAATCAATTGGTGTAAATCACTAATCTTCCTTCTCCCCAAAGCCATAATTTGCCCTTAAAGTGTCACTGCCGTGAAATTTTTTTTTGCAGAAATCAATAGTACAGGCGATTTTAAGAAACTTTGTAATTGGGTTTATTAGCCGAAAAATGCATTTTTATCATGAAAAAGCAGTTTGAAGCTCTCCCCCCTGTCTTCATGGTTCTCCTATGGAGAGAGCTAAAGAAAAGACCAAAACAGGACAACAAAGAGTTAATCTACAAATCCCTCACCCGTTATCTCTTCTGACCATCACCAGTGACCTGTCTGAGCTCAGATTACAGCTGTCACCCAGCTCTGTGCCTGTAATCCTCTGTTATCTGCTTTCTGCTGCCGGCTAACTCCCTCCTTCCTCCTCCCCCCTCCCCTCTCCATAGAGCAGACAGGGTACGAATCCTGCAACAAGTCACAATTTTCAGATTTTTCAGAGTGGATGAAAAAGAGGAAGGAGGGGGGGACCTGGGAAAAGGCTTTTTACATGCAGATAATGGCAGATTTGGCTAATAAACCCAATTACAAAGTTTCTTAAAATCGCCTGGACTATTGATTTCTGCAAAAAAAAAAAAAAAAAATACGACAGTGACTCTTTAACTACACCCTTTTCCAATAACACTAGTTACTTCCTTTAAATACTTGGGAATTCAAATCACACCGGAATTTGACCAGTACAAAAGTGCTAATCTAGATCCACTGCTCTCTTCAACTTCGGCAATATTGAACACATAGTCGTCCCTCCCTCCTCAATTTTAGGACGTATAAATATTGTCAAAATGATATATTTACCTAAATTTCTCTATTTCCTCCACAATTGCCCCATACCTCCTCCCTTTCCCTTTTTAAACAAATCGATAGCCTCCTTTGTCCCTTTTACTAGCAGTGGAAATCACTAAGGTTTAGCTTACAAACCCTCCAAGCTCCTAAGGATAAAGGTGGATTAGCAGCTCCTAACTTTTACAATTACTTCCTCTGCTCTCAGCTGGTGTATGCCAACTGGTGGCTCGACATTGACTATAGCAATGCAGCGACATCACTGTTTATTGCTCTGGTTTGACCCTATGAGTGGCTGGCTAACACTTTCTACAGATACAAAAAGCCTGGTAATGCCCCATTGCTGCCTATACTTGTTGCAGCAATTGTGTGGAACACCGCACATCAGAAACTTGGTAGTCCCGTGCCTCATAGAACCCCCATACTCCCTTGTGGAGGAATTCCCATTTTCCCTGTCTTAGGGGTCACCCGGCTTTGAGTTACTGGGCTCCTAAGGGTCTAAAATTTTATGTCAGCTCTTACAAAATTCCTTGGAATATATCTCACTCTCACTCAGACTAGAAATCCCAGCTTAATCTCCCTACTGTGCATCAACTGGTGTGGGCTGCGTTTGGTTCCTCTTCAATTACATTACCCTCCTCTTTCTTGGAAACCTTGCTCTGCACTGAAGACCTAGATAAACTACTCACTAATATTTACGCCCTCCTTTAATCGGCCTCAGAGTCCCTTTGATAAGGCTCCAAGCAGGTGGCTGACTGACATCCCCAAACTGTCATCCGATGATGAGGAGGACATTAAAGATTACTTCTTCTCAACTGTTGTCAGTGTGCGGGATCTCCTCATTCAGTACAAATTCCTCCATAGGGTATACTTCACCTCCGCCCGACTAGGGATCTCATCTTTGGGTGTCAAACTGATTAGGGAACCTTGTTTACATGTGGTCTTCTCCTGCTGTAAGGTCTTCCGTTTTTGGTCTTTTGTCCTCCTCTTCCTGAACCAACACTTTGGGGGAGATTTATGAAAGGGTGTAAATATACACCTGGGGGGAAATGTATGAAAAGGCGTAAATGCCGGCGTCAAAATATTCGCAAATGGTATTTTAGCAAATATTTTTTCGCATCTGCCCCTTCTGCGACACCTTCACCAGTATGGCGGAGAGGGGGGTTACGGGGGGTGCGGCAGCACGCAGAGAGAGCGCGGCCTCTGCGCGTCCGCCGGAAAAAGGATACTGAAACCTACGCTAGCTCTGAGCTGGTGTAGGTTTCAAAATATTCACATGGACAGGCTCCGTGCGATCGGGAATTTCATGTAGAGGCCTCTACATAAATCCACTGAGCTCCGGAGCTGCGGAGACATTTGTAAGCCCGGCGTAAAAAAACGCCAGACTTTATAAATGTCCCCCCTGGTGTAACCTGCCCACAGCAACCAATCACAGCTCAGCTTTTAGCTCTGGTGGAATAAAAGCTGAGCTGTGATTTGTTGCTTTGGGCAGTTTACACCAGGTGTATATTTACACCCTTTCATAAATCTCCCCCTTTGACTTTTCCAGAGTGCTCACCCCTCAAGTATGTCTCCTAGGGATTATCGACACCGTGGTCTTTGGTATTTATAAAAGGATTTTTTCTGCATCCTACTCTTCTTTGCCAGGAAAATTATAATCATGGCATGAAAAACTACTAAGCCCCCCTCACTCTCACAGTGGAAAACGCTTATTAACAGTTGTGTTCTCTTCCTTAAGGCCCTATTCCACGGAACGATTATCGTTCGTATTCGGCCGATATCGGGCGCTACGGACGATAATCGTCCCATGGAATAGAGTGCAACGATCAGCCGACATTGTTCATGTCGGCTGATCGTTGCAGTCGCTTGTTTTTCAACATGTTGAAAAACAAGCGACTGATATAGCAGCAATCTGCTGCCGTCGCTCCGTTGAATAGGAGCGTCGGCAGCAGACGCTGCTATATCCTATGGGCTGCCCGGACGATCAGCGATCACCCGAGCAGCCCCCCCGCAGCTCCCCGCCGCCCCTCCCGCACTCACCCACTCGCTGCAGCCACGCCGAATAGCGGCAGCAGCGAGCGGGGAACGAGGAGCAAACAAGCGCTGAGAGCGCTCGTTTGCTCCTCTAACGACCTGTGTAATAGGCCCTTTAGCCTTGAGCTCAAGACTGGTGTCAATGCTGGAAATATTAGGTCAGGCAGGTCAAATGTCTACAACTCTGCACCATTAAACACTGCTGTGGAACCAGTTTACAAACTTGGCACAATCTAATGTTGCACAACCTGTCCGTCTCCGGCTGTTTTAAAATGGCAACTCCCATCATGCTCTGGCAGCCTTCAACTGTCAGATCATGATGTGAGTTGTAGTTTTGCAACAGCTGGAGACCCATAGATTGGAAAACACTGCCATAAGCCAGTTATTTAGTACATCCTACTGACCTACTGACTATGCCTAACATGGTCTTGAGTTTTCAAAAAAAAAAATTGAACCAAAGGCAAAAGTGGTTGACAAAGTAGTCAATAAAAACTTTTTTGGGGAAAAAAATACTTGGCAAAATCAGTATCCTCCTCCACTCCGAGGCATGTACAACAGGCCCAGGTCCAAGAGATTGTAGTGATATAAAATATAAAATCTTTTAAAAGAATTTTGGCAGCGACACAACACGTTTTGAGACCAGACCTATCTTGAAACGCGTTTTGCCGCCGGCAAAATTCTTTTAATAAATTTTTAATTTTATATCACTACTACCTCTTGGACCTGCGCTTGTTTTACCTGCCTTGAATTGGAGGAGGATACTGATTGTCTTGAATCCCTGTAGAGATTATTCAGGAGTGTCTGCGGTCATTAACATGCTATCAGTAAGAGTTGTGCCTTAAGGCCCTATTACATGGAATGATTATCAACCGTTACGGCCGATAATCTTTCCGTGTAATAGAAGGCAGCGTTCAGCCGACATGAACGATTTTGGCTGATCGTTGCAGTCGTATGTCTTTCAACATGTAAAAAAAAGACAAAAGACTCATACAGCAATAATCTGCTGCCATCGTTCCGCGGAATCCCCTATGGGCTGCCCGGACGATCTAGCAATCACCCGGGCAGACCCCCAGCAGCTCCCCGTAGCCTCCCCTGTACTCACCTGCTTGCTGCCGCCGTGTCCAGTAGCGGCGGCAGCAAGTCGCTCGGTGTCATTGGGCTTTACACCAGCACAACCTACTCAGATGAGAGCTCTATGTGCTTTGTTTCACCACTTCAGTCCTGTCTGAATTAAGCTATGGAGCGCTGTCTTATAGTTTGTTTCTAATATTTGGCAAAGGCATTCACAGAAACATAAAATCTTACCAAAAAAACTTGGCAAAATAACAAGCTTCCTTATTGCTCCACCCAATGCAATTGTAGAGCATGAGTCAAACAGATAACCTGATGACCAGGTATATGAGGATGTAGCTGTAGTTGTTCACTGTCAAAAAATGTGAAAAGACAAATCACACCAGAGCTGCCATCTCATATGGGAGATCTCAGTTATGAAATTATAGATTAAAGTCCATGTTCTCAGAAATTTTCCCATTCCCAGGATATAGCAGGAAACCCAAATGACTCACCTATTTATAAAAGGGATTAATTACGCCCATGAGCAGGATGAGTCTATTCACAACGATACTTTCATAAAGTTATTACCTTTTCTTTGGAATTATAGGGGTTGGCCACTTCATAGTAAAAGCATTTATTGTACAACATGTACTCATGTATATACTGACAGCAGCTCCTGTGTACCTAAAGAGCTAAAAATCAGACTCCCCTCCCTCAGGCTGTGCTGCTCTGCTCTGTGGGGAGTCTGTCTATAAAATGGCCAACATGGAGGAGCATGTGATTGTGTCGGTCTCCAACTGTTCCAAAATGGCAACTCCCATCATGCTCTGGCAGCTTTCAACTGTCAGACCATCAAGGGAGTTGTAGTTTGTAACAGCTAGAGACCCACAGATTGAGGAACACTTCCATAAGCCAGTAATTAAGTACAAGGTAATCCTACTAACACAATGAGGCTATGTTCATATCTGTGTCAGAGGGTCTGTTGCATAATCTGTTTAAAGGAAAACTAACTAGCTTTAGTATTTTTCTGTATTAAAGCCTGTACTGTTAAATTTCATTAAAGGTACGTTCACACGTACCGGATCCACAGCGGATTTCTCGCTGCCCCTGCACAGTAAGCTCTATGGGCAGACAAACTTGCAGCAGGATGCACATCCCGCTACGAGTTTGTCTGCAGCCCGCCCCATTAACCCCCCCAGCCGCCGGAGCCTATACTTCCCCTGGTCCCCGCTCCGGCTTGCTTCCGGGCTCCCGGTGTCTCCAGGTCCTGCTCAGCCAATCAGTGCGCTGCTGTGAGAGGGCGCACTGATTGGCCGAGCAGGACGTGCCGAGAACCCCCAAAGCAAGCCGGAGCAGGGACCAGGTGAAGTATAGGCTCCGGCGGCCGGGGGGTTAACGAGGCGGACTGCGGACAAACTCGCAGCGGGATGTACATTCTGCTGCGAGTTTGTCTGCCCATAGGGCTTACTGGGCAGGGATCCGCAGCGGATCTCGCTACGAATATGCAGCGAGAAATCCGCTGCGGATCCGGTACGTGAGATTAAAAACCTGTAACCTGATGTTATGGTCACAAAGGGTCAGAGATGCTGAGGATGAAAGTAGTTTTCTTACATTCATCCTCAGCGCTGTTTTAAATAAATCCTGCATTTAATCAATACGTAAATTAGGTGTTTTTTTTGCATTGGGCGGGATTACAGCTTTTGGTGCACCAATCCACATACTCGCTGTCTTCTCATAAATACAGTATATAGAATATAGAAGCAATATAGATGTCACTCCGACTGCTCATCACTGCAGTATAAATAATCCAGTAAAGAGACAGACAGCAGATGGACGCCATCTTGCTGCACTGTTCTCTAATGTAAATCTATTTAGAATTTTTACGTATACAGCTACAGTATGTGCTATTAGAGAAAGTGTCCTGCTTTATCTCCACAGCTCCTATCTCCAGTGAGAGACACAGCATAATGTAAGTCTATGGCGCTTATTCTGAAGATGGAAACTATTGAGATACAGCAGGAAGCTCAATTTCATAAGGTAAAGCTGTATGCTTCAGGAAGTGGGAGGAACAGACACGTGGAAGCCTATTCTGGCACCAAATTTAAGCTAGATCTACATTAGAGAATTGACCAAGAAAGTTGTGTGCAGTGCTGCACGATAGCGGTACGTACACTTTGAGCCTATGTTCACACTACGTAAGTTTCCGGCCGTAGCGAGTTCCGTGAATAAGCGGCCGGAGACTTACCTAGTTTGCGTGCAATGGAAAGTATACAATGTATGGCTACACAGTTCACACTACGTACGAACTTACGCCCGGATCGTACGTGGCGCCGTAAAAAATGAACCAGACCATTGTTTGCGGACGAAAATGCCGTAACTTACGCCCGTAGCGTTACATGCGGTCCTGTACGTAGTGGTGATTTCTTCATTTTTGCAGCTTTTTGTGCCGATCCAAAAGGTTCTGTGGGGTGTCCGGGGCTAGGCGAAGCTTTCCAAGTAAAAGACCGCTGTCAGATCGCTACGTAGGGCGCTCGGGAAGCGTAAGTAGACTACGGGCGTAAGTTCGCGGTCCGTACGTAGCTGGCCGCAAGTAGCATAAATCTCCAGCCGGAGTTTACCGCGTATATGTCCGGCCGCGAAAATATGTCCGCGGCCCGACATATACGCAGTGTGAACATAGCCTAAGGGTGCCTTCACATGTACCATATTGCTGCGTATTTAACGCTGCGTATTTTTCGCTGCATTTTTATCACTGTGTTTTTGGTGCGATTTTTACATGCGAGTTTTGATTTTCACATGATTTTCATGTGAAAATCAAAACTCGCATGTAAAAATCGCACCAAAAACACAGCGATAAAAACGCAGCGATAAATACGCAGCAATACGGTACATGTGAAGCTACCCTAATTCATGAACTGTGCAGGCACAGTTTAATTCATGATTGCCAATGTCTGCGTTGCTGTGGGCAGTTTCCACCAGGTGTATATTTACACCCTTTCATAAATCTCCCCCAAAGTTCTCAGAAAACTCAGTCAGAGGATTTACCAGGAAACCCCAATGACTCACCTTTTTATAAAATTGATTAATTACACCCAGCAGAATTAGTCTATTCACAATGATACTTCCATGAAGTTATTCCCATTTCTTTAGAATAGGAGTTGGCCACTTTATAGTAGAAGTATTCATTGTACAATATGTACTCGTTGCACTTACTGACAGCAGCCCCCTGTGTACCTCATAGAGCTAAAATCAGACAACCCCCTCCCCCCCCAGGCTGTACTGTTCTGCTCTGTGCTTCTCCATGTCGGCCATTTTATAGACAGACTCACTGTTAATACTTTCTACATTTTTACTATAAAGTGTCCAGCCTCTTTAATTAAAAGGGTTTTCTGTACAAAATAGTGCAATGAGCTATCCAAGGGATAGCTTATCAGTCATGAATGGCGGGATGTCGATATCAGACTCCTGCACTGATCAGCTGTCCGGCACCTGCACTACACAGTGAACAGGGCAGGAAGCAGTTTGTTTCTGTTCCCTGAGTTGCAGTGGCAACCTGTGACTGCAGTACAGCTCCCAAGTGAACAGTAGCTGAGCTGCAGTTACAGGTCACCACCACGCAATGAACAAGCTACTTTCTGCCCTGTTCACTGTGTAGGGCAGACACCATACAGCTATTTGGTGTAGGTGCTGGCACCCCACTGAAGAGTGACTGATGAGCTATTCTGTATTGAGATACACTTAAAAACTGCTTTTTCCCCAGGTGAGGAATATATATAAAGAAATTACCATTGTGGTGGACACAAGATAATGCAAAATTATTTATTAGCGCAAGCAATAAGCATAAAGGTGAATCAAAAACTTAACCACCATTAGGTTGTACGTAAGAGAGGCATAGACTACAGTGCTGTCGGGATGATACCCTGTTATGCCCTGCCTAGCCTAAGCCCTGTGGCCCTTTCTCGACCTGCCACAAGAAATCGACATGTACAGTATGCTGGACAATATTGACGTGTTTGTCAAAGTAGTCTCCCAAGAAAAATCCAAAGAAAAATTAGCACAAACACCCTGGATTAGGCAGAATAACTTATTTTTGGAGGAGCGCGAGGCCTTACAGAGACTAGAATAAAACTAAAGGGGGTAATTTGGTCATCATGGACCACCAAGCATACTGTAATATGTGCCTGGTGGCCTTGGCGGACTGAGAAGGCTATAAAATTCTGAAAAAGGATCCCACCGAAGAGTTCCAGAAAGAACTGAAGATCCTACTGGACAAAGCACTTGAGGATCAGGTCATCACCAAGCGTCAATATTACTTTTTATTCCCAGTCCATCCATGGAAAGCAACCTTTTACAGACTACCTAAGATACATAAGGGTCTTACCCCCCTCAAGTGCCGACCAATTGTAGCAGGAATTAATAATTTGACCCAAAACTTAGGTATTTATTTCGATGAAATTCTACAACCATTTGTAGCCAACTTGCCAATTTGTAGCCAACCCTTCTACATCAGGGATACTATGGACTTGTTATCCAAACTCAATGACATTACTGTCAGCCACAAGGCCTACCTTTGCAGCATTGATGTGGAAGCTCATTATAGCTCCCTCCACTACACTGATGGACTTATGGCAATCCAATACTTCTTAAACACTAGGAACAGCTACCTTTACAAGCATAATGAATTTATTATGACAACACTCTATTTCATCCTTTTGCACAAGTTTTTCCTCTTCAACAACTGATTTCCCCACCAGCTATGGGGCACAGCTATGGGGAGCCCTGTGGCTCCCACATATACTAACTTGTTCTTGGGATAATGGACACCATCCTCTTTGGAGAAACAAACAAAGAATACCAGGAGTGCACTCACTTCTGGGGTCGCTATATAGATGACGTGATTATCATATGAACTGGCACCCCTTCCACATTCAACAACTTTATCGAGTCTCTGAACAATAAAAACCATAGCTCTCAAAGTCACATCCGAAATGAATGGGACCCAACTATGCTTCCTTCATACCGTGATAAAACTACAGGATGGAAGAATCCTTTCGAGAGCCTACTGGAAACCTTTGGCTGGGAATAGCCTTCTCACCTGGGAAAGCCACCATCCCCTTGAGCCTTAGGAAGGGTATTCATGAATTAGAAGGAACTGCAGTACAGAAGAGTCCTAAAGTAGAAACCGTGAAGAACTCCTTATCCCAAGAAGAACGAGAGGACTCAAACACCACCTCGGACATCCGCATTATCGGAAACTTCGATAACGCAGCTCCACAAAACCGCCAAATCTTAGATAAATTTTGGCCAATTTCAAAATCAGATGACTTGATAGCTGGATTAATCCCCTCAAGACCAATGATCACATATAAAAGAGGACGCAGTTTGGCCGACCATCTTACCAACAGCAATTACTCACCCCCAATATCACAAAAAGATACTTGGCTTAACCCTAGAGTCAAAGGAACTTACAGGTGTGGAACTTGCAAAACTTGTAAATTTATCTCTGTAAGACTTTTCAAACACATCCTGAACGCATTTTTCAGAAAATATATTTGGCTAACTGCAAAACCTTGTGTGTCATTTACCTCGCCACCTGCCCATGTCCTAAGTCGTATGAAGGCGAAACCACTACAGAGCTCAGAAGAAGGATTTTGGAGCACATTGGTGACATAAACCACTCAAGACCCAAACCTCTAGCCTCACACGAGGTCACAACATTCACAAAATCCAATTTGCCCTCTCCTTTCAGGTGATTGAGGTGCTGAAGACCAATGACAGTCGGGGCAATATGGATAATCTTCTGCTCAGAAAAGAAGCAGCCTGAATCTACCGTTTGAAAACGTTAGAACCCTAGGTTCTTAAGGACCAGCTACTATTTACTAACTTTATTTAATTATTCTAAATTACCCTCTCTACCTTCATAGACTCTAGCCTTCTATTTCATTATTTTTGCCTAGATGTACCTATGCAAATTCATCACATATGCTATCCGTGCTCACCACATTCCACTATTACCTCTTTGTACATCTTTGTACCATTTTTTTTTAAGTATAATAGCATATAGCTATTTCCATTTCCGACCACTAGTGGCCACCCTTTCAGTCTAGATTCACACTGATCAGTATATTTGATCTCTCACCAACCCCCCCCCCTTTTGTCAAGCCACTCACCTGCTCAAATCCAATAGGACTTACATGTATTGTATAAATATATTCTTACTTAAATATGTTTTTTTATATTTATAGTCATCCATATTAAATTTTTTGATTGCCACTATTTAGCTTTTCGGCATCTGGTCTTCATTGACCTCCTGATGCATGACGCCTGACGCATCACGTCTCCTGATTCACCCATTTTGTGTATTTCCTCTGATCCCATAGACTGGCATTGCACTGGTAGCCCTTACTAGCAGAGGTGTGACGCATGACTTCACGACGCCGGTCCAATCCGGCCATTGGACATCACATATCCTCAACGTCCTAACATCAATTTGCCCTATTACACTACTGGCAAATTAACCCTCACATAGAAGACGCTTTTGACGTCATCACATGCGCCACACAGCCCAGACGCCCACACCCTGGGCGCCAATGTGACCTCTTTGCCGAACCTCAAACATGCCCCCTGCCCATATAAGGGGCGCCAAACACATTACCAGTGAAGCTGACCGGGCGTACAACATACACATGGGCGGACACCAGCCAATCTAGCTACCGGTAAGTACCTGGCTTTCCTACCAGATATTTTTACCCCTT
This sequence comes from Dendropsophus ebraccatus, assembly GCF_027789765.1. Lineage (NCBI taxonomy): Eukaryota > Metazoa > Chordata > Amphibia > Anura > Hylidae > Dendropsophus > Dendropsophus ebraccatus. Next base: position 151,389,059 of record NC_091454.1, read on the forward strand.
TTTTTCATTCTTATACTCTCTATTGAGGACCATATGTGTATTTACAGTACCCTGCATGTAATCATCTGCTTATCAAGCCTGCATGTCTGCAACATTTACCGGGTTTCCATCATCTAGGCAAGGATCATTTACCTACAGTAAGTGCTCTCTCCACTATACTAGCTGTTCCTGCACATGCTAGGCTAACGCCACTTTTTCAGCATACAGATATTCATCCATTACATCATTCTTCACCTTCCAGGTGATTTCACCTTCCAAGGTGCCTGAACATACGCCTGTTTAAAAATACCAGATTACAGGGAGGAACCCCATAGTGGGATATACTTTACTTCCTTATCATATACCAGTAAGTGCCTGTTACTAGACATTTATCGTGTCATACACCCAGAATCATCAGTGACCCATGTTTTTCGTGCCCCTGTAGGCTTTGTCTTACAGCAATACATCGGTATCTACCGAACTGTGCACACCACACAGACTTGGGACGTGCTTGAGTGAATTTAATGACTATCTACAATATTTTGGGTATAGTCCCCACACAGCATATCATCTCCTAGCTTGACTCCTTTTACCAATACTCACAAATTTTTTTTTCATTTACTCCTAGATACGTTATTTAGGACAACATTTATACCAACATATCCACATATTCCCTGATAACCCTTGTACACCACATGGGGGAAACGCATCGGAACTGGAATTTACACCATATCCTGACTAACTTCCCAATAACTTTAAAGTGTGCCAATGAAGAACCTCTAACTGTCCTGACAATTCTCTGGATATCCCAGAGTATGACTGCTATAACTATTATACCATACCAGGTGGGACTATTGTATCTCTTTTAAACCCTTTTCTTCCTTCCTGGAATTTACACCATATCCTGACTAACTTCCCAATAACTTTAAAGTGTGCCAATGAAGAACCTCTAACTGTCCTGACAATTCTCTGGATATCCCAGAGTATGACTGCTATAACTATTGTACCATACCAGGTGCGACTATTGTATCTCTTTAAAACCCTTTTCTTCCTTCCTGGCCGTGCAGCTTCTTGGGATGCACAGATCACTTTGATGTTCCGCCTGCACAGTGAGTGGGCTGAACATTAAAGCGAGCAGAATGCAGGAACAGGACCTGTCAGCATCCTGCTCCTGCATTCCCTCCCATAGGCTGCCGGCACTTTACACCAGCAGCCTATGGGACGACGGGACGTGACCTCTCTGGCAGGCGTGATGATGTGACGTCATCACGTCTGCCGGAAGTCCCGTCCCTGCGGCTCGCAAGATGGAGCCCGAAGAGGAGGAAGAGCTGCTGCCTGCAGCCACACAGATTAGGTGAGTAGGATGTTTGTTTTTTTAGGGGCACCTCTGGGGGCATTATTAGTTCATAGGGGGAACCTCTGGTGGCATTATTAGTTAATGGGGGAACCTCTGGGGGCATTATTAGCTCATGTGGGCACCTCTGGGGGCATTATTAGCTCATGGGGGCACCTCTGGGGGCATTATTAATTCATGGGGGGCACCTCTGGGGGCATTATTAGTTCATGGGGGCACCTCTGGGGGCATTATTAGTTCATGGGGAACCTCTGGGGGCATTATTAGTTCATGGGGGCACCTCTGGGGGCATTATTATTAGTTCATGGGGGCACCTCTGGGGACGTTATTAGTTCATAGGGGCACCTCTGGGGGCATTATTAGTTCATGGGGGAACCTCTGGGGGCATTATTAGCTCATGGGGGCACCTCTGGGGGCATTATTAGCTCATGGGGGAACCTCTGGGGGCATTATTAGTTCATAGGGGGCACCTCTGGGGGCATTATTAGTTCATGGGGGAACCTCTGGGGGCATTATTAGCTCATAGGGGGCACCTATGGGGGCATTATTAGTTAATGGGGGAACCTCTGGGGGCATTATTAGTTCATAGGGGGCACCTCTGGTGGCATTATTAGTTCATGGGGGCCACCTCTGGGGGCATTATTAGCTCATGGGGGCACCTCTGGGGGCATTATTAGTTCATGGGGACACCTCTGGGGGCATTATTAGTTCATAGGGGGCACCTCTGGGGGCATTATTAGTTCATGAGGGCCACCTCTGGGGGCATTATTAGTTCATAGGGGGCACCTCTGGGGGCATTATTAGCTCATGAGGGAACCTCTTGGGGCATTATTAGCTCATGGGGGCACCTCTGGGGCATTATTAGTATATGGGGGCACCTCTGGGGGCATTATTAGTTCATGGGGGAACCTCTGGGGGCATTATTAGTTCATGAGGGCACCTCTGGAGGCATTATTAGCTCATGGGGGCACAGCAGGGGATCCTACATACAGGGAGCATCCCACATTCCTAGTAGTTTTACTGCACATAACACCAAACAGCACAGTTACTTTGGGAGCCGACAGGAGGGAGAAAGGAAAGGACGTTGCTAGAAATGTGCGGAGCCTAAATTGTTTGTCTCGCAGGTTCTGAAGAGATGAAAAGTAGCTGGAAGGAATCATCATGGAGGACTGGAGTGGATGGAGAGGAAAACGGAAAGTGACGCCTCAGATCAAAGAAGACGTCACCTGTGAGTAGCTTTATGACGTTTTTCTTATTTTGTAGAACATTATTTAGTAGGCGGTGCCCCGAGCTAATTTTCTTTTCCAAGGGGTGCCCCGAGGTGGAAAAGGTTGGGAAGCACTGGTTTAGACTATTGGGGACAACGTCTACATCTTCAACTGTCAGTATATCTCATTTTAACCCCAAGATGATCTAGGATGTAGCAGTATGCCACAACCGCCTGTCACAAAAACACCCTGGATGTACAGGTATGACCAGACTTCATATACCACTAGGACGTGAGCTCAGTGAGGCTGGGGCAGCTCCTGTCACTTACCGATCAGTAAGTGACAGGAGCTTTTCAGACCACCAGAACGCCGATAACACTAATCAATGCTATGCTATGGCATAGCAATGATCAGTGTATGCAATTTAGAAATTGCATGTAAAAGTCCCCCAGTGACAAAAAGTGACAAAATTGCATTTTTTTTTTTCAGTTTCACCAATTTCTATTTTCATAAATATTATTTAGAGGTTTCTGTCATACATGTTATGGTACATTGAAAGGTGCCATTACAAAGTACACTTGTTCCTGGAAAAAAAACAAGCCCTTACACAGCCTTGTAGATAAAAAAAATGAAAGTGCTACAGCTCTTAGAAGGGGAGGAGGGAAAAAACGAAAATGCAAAAATGAAAACTGGTGCGGTCATTAAGGCTATTTTGGGCTGGGTCATGAAGGGGTTAATAAACGAAGGCAAATTCATGTGTAAATACTGTAGTTTTAAAACCTGTTTACATAAAGAGAAAAAGAGGAGACCCTTATCCTTCCTGATATTAATAAGAATAAAAACATCACTGCTTAATAACTTGTGCTTTAATGTTTAAGTTGGAGCTGGGACCAAGGTTTGGTATCTACCTACACCTGCTGCACCTGTCAGGTCCCTTAAACCCCAATAAGCCCTCCACAATACCGTTAATCCCATCTAGCAACAACAGAATGACATCTCACATCCATTAAAATCATCAGACCAAAAAGAACAAAGACATATAGGGAACAATCCCACTACGGGATCATAGCGGGAAAAACTGACTGTGCCTTAATATTGATGGCAGCAAATAATTATCATGAGTGTCGGTTTACTCTTTCTATCTGTGCTTCTATTCTTATTTGCACCAGGAAGGCTAAGGGGCCTTACCTATTTTTCTCTATATTTGAACAGGTTTCATAACTATTTATAGCATTTATTTATGCCATTTGTAGCGTAGGTAAAAGGTCAAAGGTCAATGCATATACTGTAGCTCATTGTATGCTGGCCTCCAACCAAGAATGGACAGTCAACTGACTACAGGGTTATGGGCACCAATTTCTGATTGTTGTGAGTTGGATGAAAGCGGTAACTTATCATGATAAAACTTTGTTTATAGTTAAAATTTACATAAAAACAATAAATTATATACTGTGCAAATATAGACACGCACTTTTTTTTTTGCTTAAATAATAAGATTACCTCTCTAGCTGATTGCATCCACCTACCTCATATGACTGACAGCTACTAGATAAAGAAAATTTGTCTAGGGCTCTCTCTGTGCTGGTGAATTCTTTATGGGCATTCCCCTAATTTACATATTAACACAAATAAGTGGCTTAAAGGGGTTATCTTGAGAGAAGAAAAGGTCCTACCTCTTCTGCCTTCCAGCGCTGCACTTCCTCCCTCTGATGATAACTTCCGAGATGAAAGAAGGGTGACAGCATGTTGCAGGCATGCAGGCATTTCATGCGGGTGCAAATATACCCACACGCTATGTCAAATAGCTGACCATTGTCTCCGCAACATCGGTAACATTGGGCAACATCTGATCATCACCTTCAACATAATGCCCCCGCCTCTCCCGTTCTCAAAAGGTACCCCTTCAGATGGTCATAGGAAGGTAGAGGAGCACCCAAGAGCAGAGGAGATAAGACATTTTCTGCTCTCCGGATAACCCCTTTAAGTGCTGGTGTGAGAAGTAGGAGTTAGAATTCATGGAGAACCGGGCTGACTTCTCTTTTAGCTATAGGCCCTATGGTAGAAATGGACTGCACCTAAATGGGTATGGTGCAATTGTGTTGGGGTAGAAGATAGCTAAGAGATTAGAGAAATGTTCAAACTAATGTTTAAAGTACTAATAATTATTACTATTATTATTACTAGTTACTTGGGCAACTACTATATACAAGGTGAAGACATAGTAGATAGAGAACTTGGGCTAAAATATGGAACTGGAGATGGAGCTCCAGGGATAAGAAGGAAGGACGGATGGATAAACATATGTATATATACTAATGCCAGAAGCCTCACTAATAAGACTGAGGAACTAGAGCTAATTATGTTGGAAGAAGAAAATGATATAGTGGGGATAAGCGAGACATGGCCGGATGATCAGCAATCAGCAGGATTATAGTCTGTTCAGAATTGCCTGTACTAATAAGAAAGGGGGTGGGGTCTGCCTTTATGTTAACCCCTGCCTTAAGCCCATTCTGTGTGAGAATATATGTCATGAAAATGTGTAGTCTCTTTGGGTGGAAATAACGGGAGGGAGAAAGACTAATAAAGTACTGATGTTTTTTTTATACGTCTCGAAGTATAATGGAAGCAGCAGAAAACCTCTAAATAAGACAAATATGTAAATTACAAACTTGCTTTATTTCTCATCCCCTGTTGATTGAGATTTTGAAAGTTATAACGACAGTGACACTTTAAGGAGCTGAATATTTCTTAATGACATATCCAGCCAGGCTATGGGTGGTGGATGGTGATAGAGCGGCTATTTTTGGGAGTCCACAAGAGGCGGAGGAGTGGCTGGCTAGACAATGGAGATCACACCACTCATAATCTACGGATTGGTATCTTTTATAAGTGCCTTGTGTGGTTTCTTTGCATGTGATGGTTATAAGTAATGTCCAGTGATGATAATGTTTTGCAAACTTTGATGTAATGCATACGTCCGTATGTACAGTCAGCAATGCTATATAGGTTGGGTATTGATTTAAGTTTTGTTTATTTCTATATATGCTTACTTAAAGTGGACGTACCATCAGGCCCGGGCTTAAGCACAGGAGGCGGGCCGACCCACCCTCAGTGGGAGGAAACCCCCGCTCCTCTATGATGCGGCTTTATAGATTCTAATAAAGCCGCATCATAGAAGGACAGGGGGTTCCTCCCACTGGGGGAGGGTCGGCCTGCCTCCAGCGCTTCAGCCTGGGCCTGATGGTACCTTCACTTTAAAGTGGGCCTGTCCCTAAATATAACTTTTGACATGTAGATAGAAGATATAGCAGTGGAGAGATGCACTTCCTGGCCGGCAGCGCAAGCAGTTAACATTGTCAATGTAAGTCTATAAAAAAATATTGATGGACTGAGCTGCTGACCAGGGAGTAGATCGTGGTCTCTCCCCAGCTATATCTCCTGATCACAATGGGTCTCAGCAGTCAGACCTGCTGTGGTAACATTTTTAGAGACAGTACCCATTTAATTGCATGATTTCACAATGCATGTGATAAGATAAGTTGACATATTTTTTTTTTTTAAATCAGAATAATTTTTATTGAAAAAACTTTTTCACAATACAGATTTTATCCCCATACAATCGCAAAAACCCTGGAGGGTATACCCTCCAATCACCCCCTCCCTCCCCCCCCCCCAACCCCCACACCTCCCTCCCACCCCCCAAACCGTCCAACTCCACACATTATGTAAACATAAACCAAGTGCAACTTTCCGAGAACCTTATGTGCCCATGCACACCGTGAATGTTCTTGAGCTGTAGTTCAAAAAGAAAAATAGTTAGAAAATTCTCTGAACTCAAATGTACAGAACGCCCACTGACAGGTGGTGAACACAGGATAGCAATATATACCATTTCTCCCATCTACGCGCGATTCAACGCAACCTACGTGCGGGACCCTGGGGACGCGAGCTCAGGCACAGCCATCCACCTACCCCAAATCTTATCAAACTTTTTGCTAGCTTTTCGCTTCTCATATGCGTATTTTTCTATACCAATTAACCAATTAACCTTTTTCACAAATTCCGATACCGAGGGAGGGGCTCCGTCAAGCCAGTGTTGGGCAATAAGCTTACGTGCCATAAACAGGATGCGAGCCACTGCAGTCTGTTCCCCCACATTCAATGCCAGATCCTCCACATAGCCCAATATATACACCAGCGGAGATTGTTGTAATTCTACTGAATAGGCTTTATGTATGGCCGACGCCACCCCTCCCCAGTACCGGAACAGCTTGGGGCATCGCCAAAACATATGTAAAAGACCCCCTTCATGGACATGGCACCTGGGACACATGGGCGTATCTCTGACATTAATACGGAAGAGGAATTGTGGCGTGCGATACACACGGTGTAAGAGGTACAGGTGTGAGAGTCGGTGATGCTCCCCCAGGGACAGCTTAGGTGTCATTTCCAGTATTTCTTTCCATTGACCTTCTTCTATAGGGCCAACATCCGCCTCCCATTTTTCCCTCAATGTAAGTGGGTACCTATCTAAATACTTGGAGATGATGTGGCGGTATAGACAGGAAATAAGTCCCTTAGTGGAATCCGATTCCCCAACAATATTCATAGGCGGCAGATATTGTACCCCCGACACTAGAACCTCCCCCTCCGCATCACATGCATGACGTAATTGTAGGTATTTATAAAATTGAGTATGGGGCAGAACAAATTGGCTCTGTAATTGATCAAAACTCTTCAACTGCCCTCCATCATATAACTGCATTATTTTCCGAATCCCGGCATCTCTCCAGGTGGCAAATCCCTCTAGGAAGTGTAAATCCCCTAGCCACGGAGTGTCCCAGATGGAGGTGTACGGTGTATACCCCGTGATACCATATAGATCTCTAAGTTTCCACCACATCTTATGGATGAGCAATAATGTTGGTATTTGTGGGGAGAGCAGTAGTATCCTTTTGGCCTCCAGAGTTTCAAACAGGTAGTCAGAGTGTAGGTGATACCTAATCAGTACTTTATTTTGGTCCCCTCCGTCATCCAGCTCCCATCCCTTCAGATGTTGTAATTGAGCTGCCAGGAAGTACATGGCAGCATTAGGGATCGCCAAACCCCCGTCAGTCTTGGATCGCTGTAATGTGTCTAATTTAATGCGTGGATGCTGGGATCCCCAGATCAGGGCGCGAAAAATAGCATGTATCTTATGGAAAAGACGAGATGGAAGCCACACAGGAGAGTTATGTAAAATATATAGTAATTGCGGCATCCAAATCATCTTCACCAAATTCGCCCTTCCCACCACAGACAGAGGCAATTTGCGCCAGACAGCTAGCTTTTGCTGAAATTTATATATCAGGGGTGTCATATTCAGTTTTTCATAGGCCCTAACATCCCTAGAAATAGTAACTCCCAGGTATTTAAAGGTGTGGACACACCTCAGTGGGATGGCAGGACCCAGCTGCAAACTATCCTCTGAGTCTATGGGCATAATAACTGATTTGTCCCAATTTACGGTAAGGCCTGAATAAGTCCCGAATTCATTTATTATGGACATTGCAGTAGAAAGGGAAGAGGAAAAATCACTGAGGTACAGCAATAAATCATCAGCGTATAACGCCAGTTTATCCTCCCTCGATCCCCTCCTAAAGCCAGTCACGCCAGGGTGCGAGCGCAATAGGGAGGCCAGGGGTTCTATAGCCAGCGCAAACAGTAGCGGGGAGATCGGGCAGCCCTGCCGTGTCCCCCGGTGAAGTGGGAAAGCCGGCGACAGCCCTCCATTTATCCGCAGGCGCGCCATTGGGGCCGAGTACAGTAATTGTATAGCTGACAGGAAAACCGGTCCAAATCCCATCCTCTGCAACACTGCCCACAGATATGGCCATTCGACGCTGTCAAATGCTTTGACAGCGTCCAATGAACAAATCACCCTAGACCCCGGGTTCTCCACTGGTAACTGCAAGTTAAGGTGTAGCCTACGTATATTCAAGGCCGTAGATCTGGCAGGGATGAACCCCGTCTGATCAGGATGTATCAGAGATGAGATAATCCCAGAGAGACGGGTGGCCAGGGCTTTAGCTATAATTTTGATATCCACCGGGAGCAGGGAGATGGGCCTATAGGAGTCTGGTACTAGAGGGTCCTTCCCGGGCTTCGGCAAGACTACTATTATCGCCTCCTGCATCGACCCGGGCAGAGTGCCCGACTCCATGGAGGCATTCCATAGTTCCAGCAATTTAGGGAGTAAGGGTTTCCCCACAAATTTATACAATTCCGCCGGGAACCCATCTGCCCCGGGGGCTTTATAATTATGCAGAGAAGCTGCTGCAGCTTCCAGGTCCTCTAGGGACAATGGTGCGTCCAGGAAATCCCGTTGTTCTAGTGTGAGAGTTGGTAAGGGTATGTCAAGTAAAAATTGCGTAAGTTGGGCCGTTGTCACCTCTAAATGGGAAGAGTAAAGTGTCAGATAATAGCGTCGGAACACCTCCAGTATGTCATGTAGTGTCGTCACCGCCACCCCCTCTGGTTTTGGATACTAGTGATGTAGGTGGTGTCCCTTTGGGCATTGGCTACCACTGCCAGAATGTGTCCCGCCTTCTCTCCCTCCACAAAAAAGGAATGTTTGGCAAATGTAAGTTTCTGGGCTGCAGATTCCATGTCGAATATGTTAAGCGCCATATGGGCAGCTCGGAGTCTCCGAGCCGTAGCCTCAGTTGGTTGTAAAATATGCTGTTCCTCCCGTTCTCTCAGACCCTTCAGAAGATCCTGACGTAACTGCCCCCTCCTCCTCTTTGCCCCCGTGATACGCTGGATAAAATGTCCCCGAAGATATGCCTTCATGGCATCCCACTCCACCCTGAGAGACACCGAGCCCCCATTTAAAGCAAAATACTCCTCCACCACCGGTACCACAGTAGCCGGATCTAGGACTGTCAGCCAGTGCGGATTCAGTCTCCACAGACTCCTCCCGACCGCCCCAGATCCAGGGTGCGTCATTTGAAGTTTCAAGGGCGAGTGATCCGAGAGGGCCCTGGGGAGATAATCCACGCAGGTTATTTGATTTAACAGTGGGGCAGAGCATATAGCTAGATCTATTCTGGACAGAGAGTGATGTGTGGAAGAGTAACAGGAGTAACTCCGCTCACCCGGATGCTTAAGGCGCCAGACATCTGAGAGAGACAGTTCCACCAGCTTTTCCCCCAAGGGAGTGGCAGAGGCCACTGGGCTCACAGAACCCATGCTACATTTATCTATCGAGGGGTCAATTACCATATTGAAGTCTCCCACTATCAAGATAGGTGCATCCGGGTGCGCGGCGCCAAACTCCATCACCCTATTCAACACCGTGCAACCGTACGGGGGAGGGACATATACTGCACTTAAGATGCATCTAATTCCATAGATAACACAGTATAAACAGACATATCTACCATTCTGATCAATTTTACTGTCCATGCATGTGAAGGGAATATCCCTGTGAACCAGAATGCTCACCCCTCTAGAGTACTGAGTGTACACGGAGTGGTAACTCCACCCCACCCAAGCCCGCTTCAGATGTTGTGTAGTGTCAGCAGTTAGATGCGTTTCCTGAACACACAGCACCACAGGATGATGCTGCCGCAGGGAATCAAACATTGCATACCGCTTATCCGCTTCCCCCAGGCCCCGCACATTCCAAGAAATCACCGTAAGCTTACCAGCCATATTCACCCTTTAACATATAAATGGGACGGTAGTACTGTACAGTAGGCATATCATTAATCCTATAATACACATTCCATTGCAAGTAATGAAGCTCATAAAATGAGGAGAAAAATAGCCACTGGGTGGCAGTAGCGCATAGGTCTCGGAGCACAACAAGCATAATGAAAGAAATAAGGCACCATGTGGAATCAAAAAAAGAAAAACAGAGGGAGAAAAAGTGCCCCCAAGTAAAACATATTCGTGTATCCAGGAACAAAAGGGTCTGCTTCCAAAAAATCTGCAGACCGGGGCACCAGTCCTCCATAACCAAAGGACAGTGAACAGTCAGTCAGCTACGATGCTGCATACAGAGAGCATAACAGGTCCCACTTGAAACAGGAGAAATTAAATCCCGTGGGCCAGCAGGAGCAAATAAATGGCAGAAAATACTTGTACGTCAATACTTATCAGACACTCGGGAGTCCTCCGAGGGCACCAAATCTTAAGGCGAGGTAGTTTTGTCCGGGTCTCAGGCCGGCGCATCTTGATTGCGAGGGCTGTGCCTTCCACGAAGATGCTGTTCCTCCTGATCCAGCCAACGCATCGCATCTCTTGGGGAGGTGAAGAAATGGGTATCCCCTGCCGCAACAACCCGTAACTTGGCAGGGTATAGCATAGCATAAGGTACCTGCAGGGTACGCAGCCTCCTTTTCACCTCAATAAACTGGGCACGCTGTTTCTGAACTTCCGCAGAGTGGTCAGGAAAGAAGGAGATTTTACTGCCGTTAATAGCTGCGTCCGGAGAATTCCGTGCCGCTCTCAATATGATGTCACGGTCCCGATAATGAAGCAATTTCACTAGGACCGCCCGAGGTGGGGAACCAGGTGGAAGGGGTCGCATAGGTACTCTGTGAGCCCTCTCTACCGCATACATTGGGGACAGACTGTCCTTCCCAAATACCTCAGCAAGCCATTTTTCAAAATATTCTGTGGGATTTGCGCCCTCGACTCTCTCTGGCACTCCCACAAGTCTCACATTATTCCTTCTCAGACGATTCTCTAAGTCATCCGTTTTCAGTAGTAACTGAGAAAGTAGCTGATCATGTTTTCGGGAAGTGGATGCGATGGGCACAACTTTGTCCTCCAGATCTCCCACCCTATGTTCCACCTCGGTGGTCCTGTCACTGACTTTACGTAAATCTTGGCGGAGAAACCCCACTTCACCCTGCAGGCTGCCAATTTGTTGTGTAAGAGTGGAGATTGCAGTATTACATTTAGAAATAGAGGAATTGCATTGTGCTACAGCGTGGAGAATGTCCCTCAGTGTGGGCTCCTGAGCATGGGCTGTCTCTGTACATAGAGATAGGGCACTGCACTGCTTTGCAGCTCCTGCCAGGGAATCAGAGCCCTCCTCCCTCTCCTCTCCACTGCAGCCCTCTACAATAGCAGCTCCTAATGGGGCATTTTCTATGGGGCACTCCTCAATGTCCTCCCCCTCCTCATGAGCATACCGGACACAGTTGTGGGTCATCCGGGGGGTCGGCGGCTTCTGAAACTCGGCCAGCCTGGCAGCCGTCCCTGTAGTAAGCAGCCGTGTGGAGCGCGGTGTATGAGGCGGCGGGTCGGCGCCATCTTGGATATCTCGGCCGCCCGCTCCCGCCGTCAATTTCGTCTTTTTAGACGTCCCTCCGGCCATGGTTTCGGCACCGGAGCGGTTCCTGGGGATCTATGTAACCCTGGGAGGATTGCTGGGAAGTTTGGTGGCCCGCAGGAGGATGTAATCGCCGGTATGCAGCGGGACCCGCCAGAGCTCTCAGGTCACACGTCTGCTCACATGCCCGATCAGGCTCCGCCCCCCGACATGATATTTTTACAGGCCATGCAGGGCACAGGCCTATAAATAAGGGTTCGGCGCATATAATCATAGGGTCAGTGTGAGGGTTTTAGCAGTGCATTAGGGATTCTGAAATCTTATCCCTATATCTTTTGTTCTGTCTTGTTAGTTTCATCATGGTTTGACAGGGGAGATATGTTATGCTGGTTACTATGGCAGACCTCAGTGTTTGTAAAAGAGGCAGTATTGATGCATATGGAGTAACGTTACTATTCATACTGTACAATTTGCTGCATTTCACATCTCACCATCAAATGCTATAAAGGTATATAAAATGATGCATATAATGGTTAACTCATTTAATGCCATAATTATAAGGTCACCTAAAAAGCAAGTAATGCTTGTTTTTGTAGAGTATATACATAGATGTATTCCCCATATTTTGTTTTTTCCAGGAGACCCACTTGACTACAGACACAGTAAAATGTCTCAAAGGCCCTTGGGCACATTGGCCAGACCACTCCTGTCATACCTTGTACGTGAGAGGAGTAAAGAAGTCTCTAAAATGGGACCCTATAACAATAAAGAAAGACAAGGAAGGTTACTATGTATTTGTACAAGCCTATGTAGATAATGTCCCATATACCACAACGTGGATATATATTTACATATTTATATGAAGTATAATGCATAGGAGACCTGAACATGACTTTAAATAACTATAAAAAGGCACCCGCCTATATCAGCCTAGGCGACTGCTGAAAACCTAATGTCACCCTTGGGTAATTTACTGGTTGAGCTTTGCTGGGTAGATGTATACAGGCATTATTTTTCTAATGCTAAAACATACTCTAAGGCTAGGTTCACACTATGTAACTGTGCGGCTGTATTTTTTATGAGGCTGTAAATGTGCGGATGAAACTACGGCCGTGGGAAAAAATAGACATGCGGCTGAAAACATACGGTCATTTACTTGGAAATCTGGTTCAACTAAAAATAACAAATAAAATGTTAAGAAAGTGATGCAAACACCTCTGGATGCATCTGGGAAAGCAGGGAAACAGTTTACATGAATCGCTATTACCGGGGTTTGCGATCCTCTGCAGTAATGCCGATGTCTCTCATGTTTAATATATTGAATTAATAAAACACATTTTCGTTGTAATAAAGTCCCTTTCATTGTTCAATAATTAAATTTAAACGATTCCATCATTTTGCAATTAAATATACTGTTAAAATAAATATATATATAAAAAAATGTATATTTATATATACATTTATTTTTTGACAGTATATTTAATTGCACAATGATGGATTCGTTTAAATTAAATTATTGAACAACGAAACTGATTTTATTTCAACGAAAATGTGTTTTATTAATTAAAAATTAATTAGTACAGGAAGCTCCAGTAAGCCTGGCTGGTTATAAAAATAAGGGGGACCCTATGCGTTTTTTTTTTTTAAATAAATAAATAATTTAAAAAAAAACGCATAGGGTCCCCCCTATTTTTATAACCAGCCGGGTTAAAAACCAAACGACAGCAGCCTGGTAACACCAGGGTGGGAAGAGCCATTGGTTTAGGCCCTCCCCAGCCTAAATCTTACCAGCCTGCTGCCGCCCGGTCCAGGAGCGCCAATTTTGACGCTCCGGGACCACTGGCACCCGGCTCTTCCCAGTACCCCTGGTGGCATTGGGTACTGGAGTAATAATAGGGGGTTAGTGTTAGCCATTTTATACCGGCTAACACTAGGCCCTAACTTAGTAATGGATTCCGTCTATTAGACGGCTTCCACTACTAAGTCTATAAAGTAAAGAAATAATTTTTTTATTCAAATAAAAACACCCCCACACCCCTCATTGACCATTTTATAAAAAAAAAAAAAAAACAACCGCTGGTCATCGACGTAGTCCACAGAATCCGAAGTAATCCCCAGGATACCGATATCTGAAAAACAAAAAGGGAGAAACACACAAAAAACACACAAACAGGAGCACAACACCCATCATTGTGAGCGGTGTTGTGCTCCTTACAGTATGCAGCATCTTTACAGATCGCTGCTTACAGTCTGGCCCCCAAAGGGTTAAGGGAGGATGTATTGTATCCCCCTTAACCCCTTGGGGGCCAGACTGATGTCAGACTGCACCCATCCCAGCAAGGAAGGGGTTAAGTGACCCCCCTTCCTTGCTGGGAGGGGTGCAGTGCTGGGGAGGGGGTGGGGAGAGCTCTATACTCACCCCGATGTGTCCTCTTCGCTGGACCGCAGCACAATGAAGTCACTGTGCTACCGACCCGCTAATTATACGTGCGCTCAGCCGATCAGCTGAGCGCACATATAGTTCTAAATGTTTCTTCTAAAAATGCTATTGTGATAACATAATTAGACGAAACATTTGATGTTTTAATTAAAGTAAAGTGATGATTAGTACAGAATGCTCTATTGCCGGCAATATGAATTAGCGGCTTACTGGAGCTTCCTGTACTAATTAACATTTAATTAAAAAAACACATTTTCGTTGAAATAAAATCAGTTTCGTTGTTCAATAATTTAATTCTAACGAATCCATTATTGTGCAATTAAATATACTGTCAAAAAATAAATATATATATAAATATACATTTATTTATATATATATATATATTTTAACAGTATATTTAATTGCACAATGATGGATTCGTTAGAATTAAATTATTGAACAACGAAAGGGACTTTATTACAAAGAAAATGTGTTTTATTAATTTAATATATTAACTATTAGAGGCATCGGCATTCGGCATCATTGCCGGCTATTTTTGAAGTACTCCGTACGGACCACCTGTCAATCCACGGCCGCATTTCCAGCCGCAAACAATGGTCTTGTTCATTTTTTACGGGTCCGTTTACGATAGGGCCGTAGATTCATACATAGTGTGCACTGTGCAGCCGTATATTGTATACTTTCCAGCGTACGCATGAACCAACAAAAATACCGCCGCACAATTGTAGCCGCAAATACAGCCGCACAGTTACATAGTGTGAACCTAGCCTAAAAGAGTATCAGCATTAATTATTTACACTCACCGGCCACTTTATTAGGTACACCATGCTAGTAACGGGTGGTCTTCTGCTGCTGTAGCCCATCTGCCTCAAAGTATGACGTACTGTGCGTTCAGAGATGCTCTTCTGCCTACCTTGGTTGTAACGGTTGGCTATTTGAGTCACTGTTCCCTTTCTATCAGCTCGAACCAGTCTGCCCATTCTCCTCTAACCTCTAGCATCAACAAGGCATTTCCACCCACAGAACGGCCGCTCACTGGATGTTTTTTCTTTTTCAGACCATTCTCTGTAAACCCTAGAGATGGTTGTGTGTGAAAATCCCAGTAGATCAGCAGTTTCTGAAATACTCAGACCAGCCCTTCTGGCACCAACAACCATGCCACGTTCAAAGGCACTCAAATCACCTTTCTTCCCCATACTGATGCTTGGTTTGAACTGCAGGAGATTGTCTTGACCATGTCTACATGCCTAAATGCACTGAGTTGCCGCCATGTGATTGGCTGATTAAAAATTAAGTGGTAACGTGCAGTTGGACAGGTGTACCTAATATTTTACCTATTAGCGCACTGAACCGTTATGAATCAGATTCGTTACGAACTTTGCAAAAAGTTCGGTTTGGCACCGAACCGAACTTTGAGAAAGTATGTTACGAATCTGGTAAAAATAACAACGGCAAAATTGTACTTTTTTCACAGAATAGACCAGGATACATAGGAATATTACTCCTATAATGCCTTGTATCCTGGTTTTATGTGAATATCAAGATGTGTGCCGTCACCCCTGTTAGGGTGAGACCTTAAATTAGTCTCCTGGGTGCTGCCTAATCAAAAATGTAATGTGACAGCTGTCTGTGAGTATCAACCAAGACACATGAAAGCAGCTTCAGTGTTCAAGCTTATCGAATTAATTAGGGGAAAATCTCAGTTTATATCTTTACAATAAAGGTTCAAAAAATAGGAGAACCCCGTGTAGCCGCCAAAAAAGTAAAAAAAAAAAGTAAAAAAAAAAGTCCCATCACTGTCCCAGAAAAAAAAGTCCCATCAGCTGTCCCATCACTTCACAGTTTTGAAGAAAAATGTTGGCGATTAGGATTCTTGGTGTCCAAGACCGTGCACCCCAGTGCTGATGTCTGGTCCTTTAATTATGGGCAAGGACAGTACATGTCTGTTACTGCCCATTGGGTCAACATTCCCCCAGAAGACGACCAGAAAGTTATCCCATTCTTGCCACTGTCACCTCGCCGATGCTTTAGGGGGCCAGTTCTGCACAAGTTCTGCCTCCACCAGCTTGCAACCATCCACCGCTTTGACTCCAGTCCAACCTGCCCCGGTGTCTTACCAACGATGTCAGGCCCGGCGCTCTCAGGCTCCTCCATTTGGTGAGCCTGGGTGAACGGAGCCACAGTGGGCAGGAGCTCCTCCGGACCATCAGGGAGAAGGAGATATATGAATGGCTGACCCCAGGTCAACTAACGGTGGGAAGTGTTGTACCCCACAAAGTGAGGAACATTGTCTCTGCAGTGCCGCAGGGAGAGCTGAGTCATACACCTTGTATGGCACATGTGATAAACGTCATAGTGCACAGGTTTCTTCGAACATGTCCCGCCAATTGTTGATCCCTTTTGAGGACGCCACTCTGTTTGTGAGCAGGCATGACTATGGGATCAATGACATCATCCAACTCGTCCATGTTCTTGAAAGTGCAGTGAACAACATCATCAGCGAGGATTCCCAGGCCACCACTCCGTGGCTGAACATCCTCCTCCTCCGTGAATTGTCTGTTCACAATCATACTGAGCTGGGTGCAATCAAGTGGTGCTGCCTCCTCCAATAGTCTCTTTTCAACCATACTGGGCTGGGTGCAATCAAGTGCTATTTCCTCCTCCTCCGTCAATTGTCTGTTCTCAACCACACTGGGTCCAATACAGTACTATTACTGCTGCTGGTTCCACTGTCAAATGTCTGGTTTCCACCCTACTGGGTCCAAGGAACTTTGTGTCCTATGTCCCGTGTAATCACTTACATCTTGGCAAATTTTTTTGCACTTTGATTTTTTCCACTTTTTTTTATTGTAACAGCAACTGCAACTAAATGAAACTATACCCTATCAGACTCCCACTATTGTAGCTGCAATTATTCAGCTGTTATAGCAAGGTTCGTTTTAGGTTCGGTTCGTCCGAACCTGAACTTCACGAAAGTTCGCCGGATCGAACAGAACCAAACTTTTGAAAAGTTTCCTTGATAGTTACCCACAACATAATTCTTAATAAAATGGTTTTAATCTCCAATACAATCACCTCACAAGCACATAAACACATCATGTGGGAAACATTAAGGCTGGATTCACTTGTTCCGTGTTTGCTCTGTGAAGCATGGACAACATGGATTGAGAATCCCTGTGCTAGTGTTTCCCTTGAGGAAACAGCACTGAATGTCTGCAGCACTGTGTCATTACAGTGCCACGGAGATTCAAACAGTTTCCCCACTCTTGGCATAATTTGATACATCATGCCCCAATGCAGTCCATGAGAAGGGAGGATTTACATGGCTAGCTGAACTGTATACTCAGGGGCGGATTAAATGTTCCCTAAACACCGCCACCCACCCAAATGTGCACAGCAGCACATGACTGGGGGCGCGGGCAGAGGAGGATCCACCTCACAGAGTGTATAATGATATGGGCGGTTTGGATGGCCATAGGCCCCCTCAGGCATCCTTCCAAACTGTCCACATTATAATCCGCCCCTGTGTATACTAGGTATTTCATTATATAATCAAGAATTACAAGAAATGCTTTATTCTATACGTGTATAAGTTTATTGAGGCCAATATTAGAAGGTGGTTACTAGGGATGGTCCGAACCTGCTTCAGTTCGGGTTCGTACGAACCCGAACTCTTGGAAATGATTCCCGATGCCTGCCCGCTCCGTGGAGAAGGTGGATACAGCGGGAGGACCTCCTGGAAAACTGGGATACAACCATAACCATAGGCTGTATCCCAGTTTTCCAGGCAGTCCTCCCGCTGTATCCACCCGCTGCACGGAGCGGGCAGACAGCGGGAATCTGATGCCGAGCATTTGGGTTCATACGAACCCAAACCTCGGCAGTTTCGGACCATCCCTAGTGGTTACTCATCGCGTACCAAATTGTTACCATAGCACAAACCAGTGTACAAAGTTTGGTCAGCTATAAAAGAAATTGCTATGAAGACGTTATGTTGGAAACACCTCTGTGATACCACCCCTTTCTCTCCTACTTCTCTTACTAGATTGTCAGTTTTGGATTCAGCAGGGCATAAACAATTTGGGAGATGTGTATAGATCCTGAAACTTCTGCCCTTTCCAACAACTGCAAGAAAAGTTTCATGTACCCAGGGATCCTTTTTATTGATATCTCCAACTAAGACACGCATTTCAGCGCCAGTTTTCCAGTGCAAATCCGTCTTTTTCACAGAATCTTCTTATAGGAGTATTTAAATCACATGGCCCTGGAGGTCTCATATCTGAATATATTACTTTTTGATACAGTTCATAATACAAGCTAATCACCTGAATGTAAAGGAGAAATGATACCAGTTATTATGTGGTTTGGACAAACAGGAGTGGAATGATGCATAACCTCCTTTAAGGACAATTAACACCTAAATCTAATAATTATTGCAATATTAAGCAATGCCCTTAAAGCATATTCAAATTCTACACGGTAACACCTATAAAGAAAACATGAATACAATAGTCCCCTTGATTAGCCGGAAATACTTAAAGCAGGTTTTGTAGCAGGCCTCCTTACGCATCAGGATACTGTTAGTATGATTTATTATTCATCCGTCATTTATTTTATCCATTGTCTTTATGGAAATATGACTCTTTTGTATGTAATGCACTGTATCTAGGTTAGATCTTATAGGCACAAATACATGTATTCAGTTAGAAAACTATGATATTAATAGAAATGGGTATGTTCATGTATCAACTTATTTCTGCCTAAAAAAACCTGGGCAAAGTAGGTCTGGAGGGCAGACAAAAAAGTGCATTTCGCCATAAGAGTCAAGAACACGAGACGCAGAGGGGTGCACAAGAAAGGAGTCAATGTTGTAGTCAATAATAGGCAAGAGGGTCATGGTAGGTGGCACAGGTTCCCAATCTTTATCAGGCATAGGAAGATGGCACAGTACAGTAGACAAGAATCAAGTTTGGAAGACAGACACGGGTCAGTGAACATAAAAGGAGTTGAGGATCCGAAGTAAAGGAGCTAGTAGGTAGCAGTGGTGATCTGCTTCAGCAGCTAGAATAGACCTCAGAACCTTTGACTGAATAGATAACTGGGACTTTCAGATGAATGATCGTGTATGAGAGCCACAACTTATCCTAAGAGTTTAATGGTCCATCTAGTCTGCCTTTATGTCATCATCTTAGGATAGATTTATGTTTATCTCACACTTTTTTTTCACGCATCTGCATCTCTTTTAGTAAAGTAATGTTTTCTCACATTGCAATTTGTTTAGCCACCTTTGGCTATGTTCACACAACATATATTTTCGTAAAATTAATTACGTGATTAATACAAAAGTATACGCTGCATCCCTGTCTATGGAATCCTGTCCGGAGCCTATACACATAGTATACGCTCCGGCCGGGATCCCTAGCGGCACCGCAAAAAACTGACATGTCAGTTTTCTGCGGTCGCTATTCAGTGAATAGTGGCCGCAGAAAACCCTGTCAGTGCACTCTATGGAGCAAGCAGCCCCATAGCATGCAGTGGGGAGTTCTGATGCGGGCGCACATGGATGCGCCCCCATCAGAACTCTGCGGGGCTAAAGATCATCCGTACGGTCTCTTACGTATGAACATAGCCTTAGGGTGCATTCACACGTACAGGATCTGCAGCAGATTTGATGGCACAGATTTGAAGCTTCAACTTTGCTTTGAATCTACAACTTCAAATCTGTTGCAGATCCTGTACGTGTGAATGCACCCTAAAGCGGTTATGCCAAGATGACAACTTCAATTTTTTACACAGGATATGTGATAAGGATCTGATCTGTGAGGTCAAGACTCCCATTCTCAGGATTGGTAGAGGTTTGCTAGTAGTCAGACCCAAGTAATAATTTCTCATTTTGAGATAACCCCTTCAAGACAATTCGGGGTTAAAATACTGAGACATATCTTAGATTCCAAAGTCTTATATCAACCTGCTCACTGTCAGCAATCATACTTTGTTTAGTGACTAGAACAATTGTTCTGTGTGAACGTTACCTGGAGAACTGAAGAAGCGCTGCAATTTGTATGAAGCTTTAAATGTGATTGGTAGTAAGATACATATAGAACATAAATAGTCCTATTATAATAGGATTACTTACAAAACTGGGCATGTTAGTATCTCCATGCATAATACTTATAAGAAAAGCAATGGTTTCTAGTTCATAGTTATTACAATACCGTTAATGCACTTTGGCTGCCACCTGGTGGCTAACACACCAAACACTGGGTCCAAAAAAGAATCTGCAAGTAAGATGAGATTTCCTGAAAATAGATGAAGAGGGGCAAATCATACATGAGTAAAAAAAAAATATTAGGTGTGGTCACTTATTTATTGAGGAAAATGATCCAATACCACATCTGTGTGTGAAAGAATGTATACGAACCTTTGCTTTCAGTATTTGGTATAATTCCTTTGTAACGCATCTAAAGATTTTAAGTAATTGTCGATCCTACACATAGGCTAGGAGGTGTTTAAACCTGATAATCCATACAGAACAGGATTAAAGTCAGTGCTTTGACTTGGCCACTCTAAAACCTTAATGTTATGCTTATTTAAAGGGGATTTCGGTCTCAGACTGTTATCCCCTATTCATTGGATAAGGGAAGACAAGGTAATTACTGGGGGCCTGACTGCCATGACCCCCCCCCCCCCAATCCTAAGAATAGGGATGCAATTGCTGCAGTGGCCATGCAGGCATGGTGAGCTCTCCATTTATTTCACACAACTGTTATGACCCTATGCAGACACTCGGAGGTCAATAATAACAGTTTGCACAAAAAGGTAAAGATGAGTGCAAATACTGGCCGTTATTAATGTTTAAGTTTTTACATTGTGTGAACATAGCCTAAGGGGGAATAATCTCCAAAGGAACCTTTCTTTCCACAGCAGCCATAAAATTAACTTATATTAAAATAAATGAAATGTAAATATCCACTTATTTCTTGGCTGATTGTGTGCCTGTTCTCTGGATTGCTGGGGGTCCCTTTAGGCAGACCCCTTAGCTTGTTATCCCTTATCCTAGGGTTGGGGAATATAAAAACTGAGATGGGAATACCCCTTTAACTATTCTTTGGTAGAACATCTTATGTGTTTAGCGTTGTTGTCTTGCTGCAGCTTGCTGTTATTGATGTAATAATGAATTCTGAATTATACCAAATGCCACATAATCTGAAAAGAAAATGTCAGATCATCTGTAAGTGAGCTGAATCTCAAGAGAATGTAAGATGCAGCTCTCGGACAAATGATCTGACATTTTCTTTTTTTTTTCAGATTATGTGGCATTTGGTATAATTCAGAATTCATTATTACATCAATGATAGCAAGTCATCCTGCAGCAAAACAGGCCCAAAACATGATACTGCCACCACAGTGTTTTACAGACATAATACTTCTAATTTTAACCCCTTAGGGACCAAGCCTATTTGGGCCTTAATGACCAGGCTAATTTTTCAAAATCTGACCTGTCTCACTTTATACTCTTATAGCTCAGTGATGCTTTAACGTATGCTAGCGATTCTGAGAGTTTTTTCGTAACATATGGTACTTTATGTTAGTGGCAAAATTTGGTCACTGTCTTGTGTGTTTTTTGTGAAAAACATCAAAATATCATGAAAAATTTTACAATTTTACAAACTTTGAAATTCTTTGCTTCTAAAAAAAGAAAGTCACATGACAAAAATTAGTTAGTAAGTCACATTATGAATATGTCCTCTTTATTCTGGCTTCATTTCGTAAACATATTTCACTTTTTTAGGGTGTTATGGGGCTTAGAAATGTATCAGCAAATTATGAAATTTTCATGAAAATTACAAAACTAATTTTTTCTAGGCACCAGTTCTTTTTTTAAGTTGATTTAGGAGGCTTGTATATTGTAAAACCCCATAAGTGACCCCATTTTGGAAACTACACACCTTAAAGAATTAATCTAGAGGTATAATGAGCATTTTAACCCTACAGGGGCTGGAGGAAAGTATTCACAATTAGGCTGGAAAAAAAATGGAAAATAGAAATTTTCCAATAATATATTTGTTAAGATTACAGTATCTAATTTTCATAAGCAACAAGAGAGAAAATGCACCCCAAATTTTGTAACGCAGGTTCTCCTGAGTACAGTGGTACCCCATATGTGGGCGTAAACCACTGTATGGGCACACAGCGGGGCTCAGAAGGGAAGGAGCGACAATTAGCATTTCCAGTTCAGATTTTGCTGAAGAATTTTCTGAGCGTCAGGTGCGTTTGCAGCTCCCCTGTAGTGTCAGCAGAATAGAACCCCCGCAAATGTCACCCCATTTTGGAAAGTACACCCCTCAAAGAATACATCTTGGGGTGTGGTGACCATTTTGACCCCATAGGTATTAAAGGAAAGTATTCAAAAGAAGACAGTAAAAATGAAAAAATAGAGTTTTTCAATAATATGTTTGTTTAGTTTGAAATTTCTCAATTTCACGAGGAACAGGGGAGAAACTTCACCCGAATATATGTAACGCAGGTTCTCCTGAGTAGAACGGTACCCCATACGTGGGCATAAACCACTGTATGGGCACACAACGGGACTCAGAATGGAAGGAGCGCCAATTAGCATTTTCAGTGCATGATTTTGCTGAAGAAGTTTCTGAGCGCCAGGTGCGTTTGTAGTGCCCCTGTAGTGTCAGCAGAATAACCCCCCTCCAAAAAAAAAAGTCACCCCATTTAGGAAAGTACACCCCTCAAAGAATTAATCTTGGGGTGTGGTGACCATTTTGACCCCACAGGTATTGGAGGAAAGTATTCAAAAGAAGACAGTAAAAATGAAAAAAATAGAATTTTCACAATAAAATGTACCTTTAGTTTGAAATTTCTCAATTTCACGAGGAACAGGGGAAACCCCCCCCCCCCAATATATGTAACGTAGCTTCTCCTGAGTAGAACGGTACCCCATATGTGGGCATAAAACACTGAATGGGCACACAGCCGGCCTCAGAAGGAAGGGAGCGCCAATTAGCATTTTCAGTGCATGATTTTTCTGAAGAAGTTTGTGAGCGCCAGGTGCGTTTGCAGAGCCCCTGTAGTGTCAGCAGAATAACCCCCCCAAAAGTCACCCCATTTAGGAAAGTACACCCCTCAAAGAATTCATCTTGGGGTGTGGTGACCATTTTGACCACACAGGTATTGGAGGAAAGTATTCAAAACTAAACCGTTGCCCCATGCTCTCTGCCACCTCCGGTGGTGGAGAGAATGGAGCTTTGATCATTTTTAGGAATCCATGACTGTGAACAGAGTCTGTTCACAGTGATGGTGGCGGCCATCTTGGATCAGATGGCCGCCCAAAGAGGGGAGGGTCAGTGACCGGGTCACTAGGGTTAATTCTGGGGACAGTGGGGGGGGGGGGGGGGACATGTTTTCATCTCCTCTCACTGTGGATTCACTGTGAGAAGAGATAAAAGCGTTCAGCTGCGCTGGCAATGCCCGTTACCGGTGGCCGCCGTTATACTGGTAATAATGGTGATCGCCGGTGAGGGGACTGGCCGGGACTGACCCCACATTTTACCCCAACCCCTCAGCTACCTTCGATAGCTGAGAGGAGGGGGCTGCGGGCATTACCGGCGCTGCTGCACTATTCCGCCATAAAGACCTGATGGCAGCAGAATAGAGCCCATTAGTGATCGCCGTAAAAATCCGTATTGGCGGTCACTAATAACATAATACATGTATTCTCTGGGTCGCTATGGTTACGGCGATACCACATTTGTGTAAGTTTTTTTTAACTATTACCACTTTGGCGCAATAGAAACTATCTTCCTAGCAAAAACCCACAAAAACTGTTGCCACATTGCAAGATCCATAGCGTTCTTATCTTTTGCGACAGAGCTGGTTTTGGGCTTATATTATGCGGGAAGATCTGTAGTTTCTATTGATACAAAGTTTTATATGTATATGACTTTTTGATCTCTTTTATAACGTATTTTCTAAAGCAGATTGATAAAATACTGCTATTCTGGTACTGTTTTTTTTATTTTTATTTTTTACAGCGTGTGTCGAGCGGTGTAATTATTGATATAGTTTTATAGATTGGGTCGTTACGGACGTAACGGTACCAAATATGTATAGGATTTGTGTTTTTGATCACTTTTATGTCATGTTTTATTGAGTATGGGGAATGCAATGCATTTTTATTATTGGGGGGGCTGTGTTGTGTTTGGTGCACACTTTTTTTTTTACTTTTACACTAGTGTACATTACTGTACACTTGTGTTAAATACTTAGAGCACTGATACAATACACTGCAGTACCTGATGTACTGCAATGTATTGTATTATGCCTCATGCTGACAGGCAATATTCACAGCCACCCCTGTCAGCATGAGGCATCTCCATGGAGACCCTGGGGACCTTCATTAGGACCCCGGGATCACCATGGAGACATCGGAGGACCGGACGGCGCTGCGGGACATCGCGATCACGTAAGTGACCCACGGCGCCACAGTCACCCGTTAGATGCCGCTGTCATGGTTTGACAGCGGCATTTAACGGGTTAAACTGCCCGGAGCGGAGAATCCTCCGCTCCGGGCAGTTACAGGAGGGTGTCAGCGGTCACACTAACCACTGATCACCCGCCCTGCTGCCACCGCCGGGCGGTAATTTATTCCGATGCGCCCGCCGTTAAAAGGCGTACGCATCGGAATAAAGCCCATTAGTGGCCGTCGTGAATATGCGTGCGACGGTCACTAAGGGGTTAACCTAAAAAAAGCCTTATCTTAACCTTGTTTTCATGACATTGTGGCATGTCCAGGTGATCTTTAGTAAATTCCAGACAAGCAACAATGTTCTTTTTGGATAGCAGCAGCTTCCTCCTTGCAGTCCTGCCACACACACCATTACTATTTAGTATCTTAACTCCGGCCAAAAGTATTTTTTAATATATTATTACTTATGGAAAGTTAGACAAATTCCTAATGAACATTTAATATGGGAAATGCACATATACTGCTATTTCCCTTAATTTAGTAAATCAGGCAGGGTTCAGATTCTGTAAAAAAATTGTGACGTGGCGAATCAGTTGTAATTCCTATGGAGTGTCCAGCAGGGGGCGCACTATATGTAGAAGTGTACAGTGTATATGTGTGCCACAGCACTGAGCAGGGAGGGAGGGGGGAGGTAGTAAGATGCATTTATTGAATACATTTATCGAATACTTTGGGGAGCAAGGACACTTGCTCCCTAAAGTATTCCATAAATGTATTCAATCAATAAAGCATAGTGAACATTACATTACATTACTTTACATACACTTCCATAGACACAATACAGTGCCATAGACTTCTATGTATATAGTCCGCCCCCTGCTGGACACTCCATAGGAATTACAACTGATTCATGACGTCACGTTTATTTTTGGAGAAATTGAAGCCTCCCTGATCTACTAAATTAGGGGAAATAGCACTATATGTGCATTTCCCATAATCAATGTAAATTAGGAATTTGTCTAACTTTCCATAAGTAATAACATATTAAAAAATACTTTTGGCCGAACTTCTCCTTTAATGATGGTGGATTCATGAACATTAAAGGGAAACAATCACCTCCCTGAGGGAGAGTAAGGCTCCTTTTACACATACAGATAAATCGCTTAAGCACTGGCTTAGAGAACAACAAGCAATATTTTTTTTTTACTTTTAAATAATAGGTGTTTAGACAAAAAAGATAAATCACTATGAAAAATTGTTCAAAAGATCGGTAATGCAATCGCAACATAATAACGATCCCTGCGAACGACCAAATGACGAGTGTTTGCACTGAAAGACTAGGGATCAATGATAACAATGATTTTGAGGTCAGTTGATGCTGCATTTACACCAGTAGATTAACACTTAAAATTTAAACATTTTAACGATAGGCCCCCCCCATCTGTAACGTTATCGGCTTTAGAATAGTGGTAAACGGAAGAGGTTGGTGGGATTTGTCTGGCGCAACCACCCCTATTGGAACACCAGCCACGTTCCCCTGTACCTTCTCTGAATGAAGAGAACTCCTGGCACTGGTGTGAAGTCAAATTCAGGCTTTTATTTGATGCAACGCGTTTCGAGGGTGCAATCCCCTCTTCATCAGGCATAATACAGGTAACAAACAACAATCTTTTATAGTAAAACAGTAATGGATGACCCGGAAGTGCTTTCTGCTCTCTGGTGACCTCTGACATCATCATCCCACATTACACTGATACTAACAAACATTTGGCTAAAAACACATATCTTTCAACCGGAGATTGAGTAAAATAAAATAAAAATACACATCCTCATAAAAAGCGTTTTTTACATTTAGTGGAAATGCTTCTCTGCTGTTTTCCAGACTTATAAGATCACTATCTCTATCCCATATGGCTTTATAGTGCTGGACATAGATCATTACCAATATCAGCTGCAGGAGGCAGAATGTCTAAATGGTCTAATGGTAAGTGTCTGGCCTATGACCAATGAGCCTAGCTGAAGTCATGGGTTCAAGCCCCTTGGGAGGTTAATAAATAGTATAAGAGTATAATAAATTTCATTTTACATATATCTATATTGATACTACATAGTACAAGGTAAATCCACCCTACAGTGAGTGATTATGAATTTATATTGTGTGATGGAGTGCCCGTGTGGACTCCAATACGTGGGTCGGACCACACAACCTTTGCACTGCCGTCTCAATGGACATAGACTCAATGTAAAAAAGGGTTTTTTAAAACATGGGGTCTCTAGGCATTTCTATGAAATGCATGATTCTGACCCCAAAGGTTTGACCGTTTGCCCTATTGATCAGATCAATTCCAGTGCCAGTAACCGGTTTGACCAGTTGGTCAAACGAGAAATGTACTGGATCTACCGTTTGCAAACACTACAGCCCTTAGAGTTGAATGAAGTAACAGAACTAATTGTCTGAATCAACTAGTTCAACCATGCGATCCAATCGAGTAAGGGAACATACAGTAGAACAACATGGTCCCAGATCCCCATTAAGAATGTCAGATGGGAGGGGTTCGACATCACTTCCAAATGTATTTCATGTCATATTGAGACCTATGGGACTACACTACTGTATTGATTTTGGCTTTTGTGCACACCAGATGCATTTATTTGGTCGCC
The DNA here is from genome assembly GCF_027789765.1 of Dendropsophus ebraccatus. Taxonomy (NCBI): domain Eukaryota; kingdom Metazoa; phylum Chordata; class Amphibia; order Anura; family Hylidae; genus Dendropsophus; species Dendropsophus ebraccatus. The sequence goes on from NC_091454.1 coordinate 151,416,506, forward strand.
ATATCAAAGATGATAGTCACTCTTTACTGCTGAGGGTTGTAAGAAGTTTTTTTTTTTTTTTTTTGGTAATGATCTATGTCCAGCACTATAAAGCCATATGGGATAGAGATAGTGATCTTATAAGTCTGGAAAACAGCAGAGAAGCATTTCCACTAAATGTAAAAAATGCTTTTTATGAGGATGTGTATTTTTATTTTATTTTACTCAATCTCCGGTTGAAAGATATGTGTTTTTAGCCAAATGTTTGTTAGTATCAGTGTAATGTGGGATGATGATGTCAGAGGTCACCAGAGAGCAGAAAGCACTTCCGGGTCATCCATTACTGTTTTACTATCAACGATTTCCTAAACAAAAAGGCTTACTACTGTTTAATCAATATAAATCTCTTTATTATCTCAAATAACAATAAAATCGCAACATGGAGGTGGCAGCACACAGTTATATCAGGTACTGTCTTTCCTTCCCAGTTAGTGTATTTATTGTTTGGAGAACTTTCTCATTACTGTTTAGATACTTTCATTTATCTGGGTTTAGTGCAATAGCAGGAGACATTTAGTGCAATACAGAGCACCAAAGCCAATACCATCCTATAGGCAGTGTTCACATCAGTAGTGGATACCTTTACATCTTATGGGTACACTGTTGTATCTATATTATTTTTGTATATTTAGACAGTACTCCTTGTGTGCATGAATTTTACTCCATGTTGCGATTTTATTGTTATTTGAGATAATAAAGAGATTTATATTGATTAAACAGTAGTAAGCCTTTTTGTTTAGGAAATCGTTGATAGTGACCCAGGCAGGTCAGGTGGTCTTTTTAGGATATACTGTTTTACTATAAAAGATTGTTGTTTGTTACCTGTATTATGCCTGATGAAGAGGGGATTGCACCCTTGAAACGCGTTGCATCAAATAAAAGCCTGAATTTGACTTCACACCAGTGCCAGGAGTTCTCTTCATTCAGAGAAGGTACAGGGGAACGTGGCTGGTGTTCCAATAGGGGTGGTTGCGCCAGACAAATCCCACCAACCTCTTCCGTTTACCACTATTGTGATTGACACCGAGGATCCACTTTGGAGAATCGGAAGGTGGAAGGCAGCATCCCCCGTTGATTCAGAGCGCTTATTAGAGTCGTGCCTAATTGTGTACGACCCACTCAGGTGAGCGTGCATTTGCACACATATGCATGTTTCTCCAAAGTGTGTTTTGACCTGCACATGCAGCGCCGTTTGTGTGTTTTTTTCTTTGCATGTACACGTTATCGGTTTTAGGTCATTGACATCATGGAGGGGTGAAGCCTATTACGCCAATGTAAGCAGGGTACAGTGGTACAGAGGTCATGAAGCCCCACCCAGGTGGCACAATCCACCAACGTTAAAAAGCATTTTTCTCTCCACCAAGCACCAAGAAATCTATTATAAAGTAAGGTATGAAAACTGCACAATTTAGGCTTTACAGCTGTGTAGAGAAGTCCTCAAACAGAAAGAGGATGACAGTATCACTTTAAGTTTCCAGTGCTCAGGCTGCCAATCAAGCTTCACTAATTCAATTCAAAAAGCATCTAAAAAGGTCCAATAGGGTGGGTTCGCAAGTAGCAAATCACAGCTGATTTCCCACTGCGATTCATGCATCGAAATCCCCTGCGATTCCCAGCACTGTCGTTTTTAGTAGGTTTACGTACTCGCAGCAGAATTTTCATTCTGCTGTATGTAAACCCTGTCACCCTTAACCTGCCGCGAATCTGGCTTGCTTCTGTGGCTGGGTTGCGCAAAATTCATCCATAAAATTTAGAGACATGATTTATTTTTTTTAAACCAATTTACATTTACATCTATAAAACAATACAAGAGATTGTGCTAAGCCTTACCCATGCCCAACAATAAACTTATTAAAAGAGGTACTTGGAGATGTAAGCTAGATGCTGCTGCTAGGTCTCTGCCCTATAAGATGTGCAACCCACTGTAAGGCTAGATTTACACATACCGTATCAGCAGTGGATTTCACCCGCAAGTTCACAGTGAAATCCGCTGCGGAAACCAAACTGTCATCTGAGATTACATACCTATGCGAGTATGTAAACGTTGGCCCCCTTAACTCCCTGAGGCCCAGAGCATACTTTACCTGGTCCGCGATCCAGCTGCATTTGAGGCTCCTGGAGGTCCCGCTCAGCCAATCAGTGACTGCTCTGGGCAGCAGGGGGTAAACACATTCTCGCAGCAGGATTGTATGTATGAGTATGTTATCTCATTGAAAATGAGTTCGGTAACCGCAGCAGATTTCGCTGCGAAGTCGCAGTGTAGAATCCGCTGCGGACGTGGTATGTGTGAATCTAGCCTAAAGTCACTTTTAAGGCAATTTAAGGCTGAAATGTCACTTGTCCTGTATATGCTTCTGTATTTCATGCAGATACAAGTTCTACAGTCCAGTGCATTGGCATATTGTGTATAAGGTGTATATATATATAGTTGACGGGCACAGTAGACATAGTTGGCTAAAGATTTATCACAAAAATGGTTCTGCCTAGACACATAAAAAATGAATGATATCAATGATATAGCAATGTCATTTCATTTCTAGGACAATTGTCTTTACATTTTCCGTTTTTTATATTTCTTGTATCATATATCACTTGTATCAGGCTTCCTCCAGCTCCACCAGGACTCCGTCACAGTCTTTTGGGTGTAAGAAGACAACTGGTTTTCCATGTGCACCAGTTTTCGGTTCTTCACTTAATAACCTAATCTTTTTCTGTTTCAGATCTGACATTGCTGTTTTGATGTTGTCAACCTAAAAACAAAAACAATTGATAGTTATAAAAAGGTAAGATATTGTGACATTATGACCTAACTCTATGCAGTGCCTTGATGTAGGCCTTTCTTTAACCCTTTAAAGACCAGCCACATTTTCTGCTTTTGCCCAGCGCTCTTTCCATGACTAGAAGTTTGCTTAAAGGGGTAGTTCACCCCAAAAAAATTTCTTTCAAATCAACTGCTGCCATGAAGTGCCAGAGATTTGTAATTTACTTCTATTAAAAAAATCTCAAGCCTTCCAGTACTTATCAGCTGCTGTATGCCCAACAGGAAGTTGTATTATTTCCAGTCTGGAGAGCAGGAGAGGTTTTCTATGGGGATTTGTTCCTGCTTTGGACAGTTCCTGACATGGACAGATGAGGCAACAGAGAGCACTGTGTCAGACAGGAAAGAAAACACCACTTCCTGCTGGACACACAGCAGCTGGTAAGTACTGGAAGACTTAAAGGACAACTCCGCCAAAATTTTTTTTAGCTTATTTAACACACATTACAAAGTTATATAACTTTGTAATGTGGTTAAATACCCGGTCTGGCCCCCTTCCCCCACTTTCGGACCCCCGACCCCCCCCCCACCTGGAAGTTAAAGAATGTATACATTACCTATTACGATCGTCACGGTCCTCTTCTCCCGGGCGGCATCTGGTGATGACGACGTCAGAGCCGGGGGGCGGTCCGGGTCTTCTTCCTCCTCGGCGTCTTCATAGAAAGTGAATGGGACGGAAAAGGCTGCTGGTGCACATGCGCACCAGCAGCCTTTTCATTGGCTGGAGTGCATCACATGGCTTCCAGCTTGCTCAGCCCTGATTGGCTGAGGTTGCTGGAAGCCATGTGATGCGCTCCAGCCAATGAAAAGGCTGCCGGTGCGCAAGCGCACTGGCAGCCTTTTCCATCCCCAGGACCCGGAAGTCAGAGACATCGCTGGACGGCGGACGGCGGGCGAATGGAGTGGCGATCGTCACCGGAGGGATGGTGAGTATGGTGTCTGTGTTTTTTTTTTTTGGAGGGGGGGGGGTCCCGCCGGAGTTGTCCTTTAAGATTTTTTAATAGAAGTGAATTACAAATCTCTGGCACTTTATGGAACCAGTTGATTTGAAAGAAAAAACATTTTTGGTGGACTACCCCTTTAACTCCCAATAAAATTAATGGGAGAAAGGTGCACTAAGGCTTTTTTAGCTTTCCGACCTTCTCCTCTGGCCATAAACAAACAAGAGGGAGCAGGGAGAGCATCCTTAACTGCAAGGGTGTCCTTTCTATGGACACTTTTACAGCTTAATAAGTTGTTTCTATCAGGGGTGCCCCCAGTCTGAAGGTGGTTGGCACCCAGAGTTGTTGCACCCTTCTTTTGTTACTAGAAACAGCCCTGGTCTAAAGTAAAAATGGATAATATCTAATGCCCCATACATTTTGTTGTGATTGCAATTCACTGTAGTATATATACACATATGTACATATGTACCTTGGCTTTCAAACTTATTTGGTTCAGGAAGGCAGTTTGAGAACTGAGCAGTTTTTTCCCATCGAAAATAATGTAAATGTGTTTAATTGGTTCCAGCATCCACCAATAATTACTTACAGTACTCACTACAATGAAAAATGCTCAGTGTAATCATTGCAGTACATTATAAAAAAGAAACATTAAACAAAACCAGCAATTATAGTACAGTAGTCACTAACTCCTCACTTATCCTTTACTGTATAGAGTCTCCCCCACCCCAGCACTGTAACAGATGGGAGATGGTGGTGCACTGCCTGTACTACTACTGTACTGTATATGCACTCCAGCAATCTTATACAGTACTGTACAGGATGGGAGATGGTGGTGCACTGACTGTACTACTACTGTACTGTATATGCACTCCAGCAATCTTATACAGTACTGTACAGGATGGGAGATGGTGGTGCACTGACTGTACTACTACTGCACTGTATATGCACTCCTATATATGCAATCTTATACAGTGCTGTACTGTATGTGAATCCTCACCACTGCTAAACTCACCAGATACAACCCACCATCCGCACTCACAAAAATGTTCAGATAGCGAGCAAAGTTTGAATTCTGAACGTTACTTCCAGGTAAATTTTTGTTTGAATACCACAGTATTACTGTACTTCAAGACCGCGGGCCCGAAAAGTGTTTGAGAACCAAGCAAGAGTTTGAAAATACTGTTTGAGTTGCCTTTATCTGCTATTCAGTACAGTTAAAAAATGCAAGCAACAAGAGACATCTGTTTAGTCCTTTTTAGTATATCTGGCAGTGTTTGCTGCCCTCTGCTGAGGAAACTGATGTAACAGATGTACAGAATGCTTCATCTGGATTTCCATCACATAATAAAAGAATCTTAATAACCACAGACAGGAGCAGGTCTTGCTAGCTGTGTTTTTACAGAATCCATGCTGATATTACCAGTACATTAATGGACTCCAGTGAATACGTTAAAGCTGGTAGTCCGCAGCAGATTCTTTTCCACAATTTTATTCATGCAGAATACCTATATATTTTATGACATGTCTCACTGAGGTATATAACTGACATGCCAAGTCAGTACGATAGATAAGATATAGATTTTTTTTTTTTTACAAAAAAAAAAAAAATTGGTGCATTGCCATGTTCTGACCCCAATAAAGGGGTCACTTTTTGCACTGTGATTGGTAGTTTTTATTACTACTACTGGTAAAGCACTGGACCAGTAGTGGATTACAATAGGGGCGTTTCGGGCGGCAGCCCGGGGCCCTGAGCTCCTGGGGGGCCCATGACCACCCAAAAAGACTTATACTTTCAGTGGTGTACTGTCTCCTGGCTACACTTCCGCCATGATTTGCAAAAAATCACTGTTTTTTTATGGAAACTGCACAAATCAGGACATCATGACATTATCTGTCCTGTACTATGAACGCCAGGCTAGTGCTGCCATAGTTAGTGTGGGGTGGGGGGCCAAGGCTTGGTAAACAGCCCGGGGCCTATGGTAAAGTTAATCCGCCCCTGCACTGGACCACCAGGTAATCACAGCAAAACAGTTTGAATGCCCCAATTTTAAACAGTTAAATAACTAGCATCATAGTGACCTCTAATGTCAGGTAGCAGCTGACAGCGGCAAAGAATGGTGTAGTCTTCAATCCCCAGCCTGTGCCATGCTCCCACACCTCATCCATGACGTACTGGATTGTAATGGGCCAGGGAGGGGTGGAAGCTTGAAGAAGACCTGTGTGTTTCAGCAAATACAGGCAGAGTCCACAACAAACTACTCCTTAAAACATATTTGTATAGCTCTGTAAGGTGCCTTTCCTCTGACACTCTGACTAGAAATGTATGACCTAATAACCCAGGGGGTTACCAACTGGGAGTGTGTCCCTACAATGTCTGACACTGTCCAATCAGAGCTGAGTGTGGCAGAAACTGTAGGGAGGCAGTCATAGATGTCTAGTAAGAGGAACAGCCCATCACAGAACTATAAGAAGAGATGCCCTGGAATTGTTATTTCATATGGGAATCCAAGTATTTATAAAAACAGACAGGACAGGAGTGGTGACAGGTTCTCTATAAAGAGGTTATCCTGGCTTTTACAATGAATGGCTCATCCTCCAGACGGTCCCCTGAATCCCCACCAGTCAGCAGTTTGAACAGGATGTGACACTTCTGTGAAGACCACAGTTTACTGCTGCTTGTCTTTGCAACTTGCTTGCTTTAAAGTGTCACTGTCATTAAAATTTTTATTGCAGAAATCAATAGTCCAGGCGATTTTAAGAAACTTTGTAATTGGGTTTATTAGCCAAAAAATGAATTTTTATCATGAAAAAAGCAGTTTGAAGCTCTCCCCCCTGTCTTTATGGTTTTCCTATGGAGCGAGAAAGTAAAAGCAGCAAAACAAGATAACAAAGAGTTAATTTACATTCACATGGCAAGCTCTCTCCTCTGACAGTCACCTCTGACCTCTAATTAGGGCTCTGAATAGCTCCCGCTGAGCAATCTGTTGCTAATCTCGCTCTTTCCCCCTCCCCCCTCCTCTCTTCATAGACCAGACAGATCCGACTGATGAAAAAACAGTCAAGATTTCCTCATTTTGAGGAGTGGATGACAGAAAGGAGAGGAGGGGGGGGACCTTGGAAAAGGCTTTTTACATGCAGATAATGGCATATTTGGCTAATAAACCCAACTACAAAGTTTCTTAAAATCGCCTGGACTATTGAATTCTGCAAAAAAAAAATTAATGACAGTGACACTTTAAGTACTGGTGGTGCAAGGCCTTCTTCCATACATGTCCTCAGTCTGTGTGTGTGGTATTGCAGCTCAGTTTCATTGAAGTGAATAAATTGTAATGCTCTTCACAACCTGAGAATATGTATGAAACTGTTTTGGGAAGAAAGCAACTATGTTATTTTTAATTCTGGATAAACCCTTTGAATTGTAATATCACACACAACCTGAGAACAAGTGTGGTGCATGTTCTTTACAAAAAGGGAGCTGTGATTTTTTAAAATGCTAAGTAACCCCTTGTGAGGCAAGAAAAATAAAAGCAATGACTTCTCCACATTCCACTAAGGGAAAGTGGGTGTCTGGGAATACTTAGCCAGGCTGCAGGGGGACATACTTACTGTCGGTAATGCATACTTACCTGTCCCGTTCCCCCACCACTGCTGGATCCTGGGCCGTCTGTTCTGCATCGCTCCCTGTCTTTTCATAACATATGATGACATTGTGCTCTCGCTGCAAATGGTCACTCATGAAAGAGTCTATACTGAGTGGCCTTTTCCTATGGGAGCGCAAGTCATCGGCTATTCTGATAACACAGGAAGCGTTGAAGAAGGTGCGGCCTGGCATTGCAGACATTACAGCCCAGCCAATTATTCATTTTGCCCAGGAAACCTCTTTAATAATCTTGTAGCAATACCTCAATGCAAATGTGATGCATCCCACCAGCCTTGTTTTTCTGAAGGAAGCCGGAGATGGGGCTGTTCTGTCCAAGAGGATGAAGGAGTTCCAGCTTTGTGTTTCCGAGCTCCACAAAAATGGTATATACGCCATGGTCAGGAAGGGGAACGGTGTCGCTCACTTTTGCTCCCAAGACATTTTGGTACAATGCTTTGGCTTTTTCTAAGTCGGGTACAGCAATGGCTACATGATTCAGGCGTCCTAAGTTCCATAAGACATTAGGAATCTTCTGAGCCAAAGTCTGTGAAGATGACAAGCTCCTCCTCACATGGATGGCACCATGAAGTCTACAAAGCAGACCTGTAATGACAGCAAAAGAGACAGACATTTACTGGACAAGTCTATACTACATGGTGACCACAGTTAGGACCCTATTCCAGGGGGCCCGATCAACAGTGTACACGAGCGCCGAACTGCTAGATTGGCTCTTGTTTACTGGGCCTATACCACGGCCCGATGATCGTTTAGCAAAGGCTGCAGGGACATCGTTACCAATGTCCTTGCAGCATACATTACCTAGCAGGGCTTCTCCTCCGCTCCGTCTTCCTCTCCCCGGTCCCGTGGCGCAGCATCAACTCCGGAGTGGCCTGACTGAGCTGTCAGACCGCTCAGCCAGGCCACACCGAAGCTGATGCTGCGCCGTGGGGCCGGGGAGAGGAACGGAGCGGAGGAGAAGCCCTGCTAGGTAATGTATGCTGCTTCTCAAATAGTCGGTCAAATAGTCGGTTATTTAGGTTTGGGCCTAAATAAACGATCATCGGCTGATCATTTTTTCTATTCCACTGAGCGATAATCGGCCAAATCGGCTTCGTGGAATAGGCCCCTTATTCAAGCTGACATCTCAGTCTAGAAAACATTGATGAAATTGGTCTAAATCAATGGGAAGGAAAGCTAATTCTATGTTGACCCAAACCTATTTGATTTTACAGGGATCACCTATGAGAACAGGTCCTCTTCTGTCAGGACTAAACTGCAGCCAAGAATCACTCTACAACCCCTGGCAAAAATTATGGAATCACCAGCCTCGGAGGATGTTCATTCAGTAGTTTAATGTTGAAGAAAAATTTTAATTTGGGTATTCCAGGAAAGGGTTTAACGTGTTACTTTCATTTAAAGAAACTGGTCACTTTATTAGCTTCACAGCATCAGACTGGTGGGCAAAAATGATACAAAATAAAATTTGGCATGGGGTCCATAAAACATGACTGTCCAGACCACAAAACAGAGTGACATATCACCAGTTCTATATGTGCATTCCGATTTCAAAACGTTGTCTAATTTGTAATTTACTTCTATTTAAAAATCTCAAGTCTTCCTATACTTATCAGCTGCTGTATGTCCTGCAGGAAATGTTTTCTTTTCAGTCTGACACAGTTCTCTCTGCAGCCACCCCTGTGCTAGACAGAACTGTGAAGAGCAACAGCAAATTCCCATAGAAAACCTCTCCTGCTCTGGACAAATCACTTTTTACAAATAACTGTAACTTTCTGAAACCAGTTGATTTGAAAGAAAACGATTTTTGCTGGACAACCCCTTTAAGATCACTGAAGTCTTATAGACTTATGTTGTCCTATTGGATAGCCCCCTGTAGTGTGTCTGATGGCTTCATAACTACAGCACTTGTTATGGGGGTAAAACTAACACATGGCAGGTCTTCCTTTCCTATAACTTCCCCCTGTCTTTCCTAGCAGGTTATATTGATATAAATGCAGACAATTCAGCGGTTATCCATGAAATGGCAGCCCCTGAGAGATTCTAGGGTCTCAGTCTACTACTACGGGCCCTACAAGGCTACTATTTCATGGATTTTAGGTTTGTATTAATAAAATGTTGGATTTTGTATGCTATTTAAAGGGCTGTGCCAGCTTAAAAAAATATATTGAACTGGTGTCAGAGATTTTTAATTTACTTCTAATAACAAATCTCCAGTCCCTATCAGCTGCTGTATGTCCTGCAGGAAGTGGTGTACTCTTTTCAGTCTCAGCTGCTATCACCTCTGTCCATGACAGGAACTGTCCAGAGCAGTAAAGTTTTTTATGTGGATTTGCTACTGCTCTGGACAGTTTCTAGCACAGACAGAGAGCACTGTGTAAGGGTACAAACTCACTGGGCGGATCCGCAGCGGGTCCCTGCCCTGTACACTCTATGGGCAGACAAACTGGCAGCAGGATGGACATCCCGCTGCAAGTTTGTCAGCAGCCCACCACGTTAACCCCGGCTGCCAGAGTCTATACGTCCCTAGGTCCCCGCTCTGGCTTGCTTCAGGGGTTCCCAGCACGTCCTGCTCAGCCAATCAGTGCACTGCCCTGCCGCGGCGCACTGATTGGCTGAGCAGGACACGAAGACACCGGGAGCCCCGAAGCAAGCCGGAGCGGGGGCCTGGTGACGTATACACTCTAGCAGCCGGGGGTTAACGAGGCGGGCTGCTGACAAACTCGCAGCGGGATGTGCACACGAGTTTGTCTGCCCATAGACTGTACAGGAAAGGGATCCGCAGCGGGTCTCGCTGCGGATCCGCCCAGTGAGTTTGTACCCTAAGGGTACAAACACACACGGCATATACGCTGCGTATTTACTGCTGCGATACGCAGCAGATCAGATCTAAATAACTGAACACAGTATCAAATCTGCTGCGTATGTTTGTACCCTAAGGCCCCGTTCACACTGAGCAAGAACGTCGGAATTCCGCCACGCTCAGTGTCTCACTGTGAGTGAAGGAGAGGGCAGCAGTGGAGGAGAGCGCGCCCTCTCCTTCACTCAAAGCAGCACACTGAGCACAGCGGGATTCCGGGGTGGAGCGCTCCGCCGCGCAATTCCAACGTTCCTGCTCAGTGTAAACGGGGCCTAACACTGGAAAGAATACTCCATTTCCTGTAGGACATACAGCAGCTGACAAGTACTGGAAGGTGTTCGATTTTTTTTTAATAGAAGTAAATTACAAGTCTCTGGCACTTTCTGACACCAGCTGATTGGAAAGAAAAACATTTCCCCAGAGTAGCCCCTTATGTCTTTTTCTTCGCCATGTATGACTAAAACCTACAGTGGCACTCTGTGCTCCAAAGTGGGGGTGGGGGCTGAATATGATCCTTGGTGGGTAGCTGGGGGCATCCTACCCCCGCCCCTATAACCCTGTATTGCAGCAGCCATCACTGTAGAATCAGACACCATAGAGATAACACTGCCAGTCACTCCAGGCTATGTACTTCGCAGCTGCACCACATATAACAGAAGCAGAGGTGACCACCACAGTCACTATCGTGTTTCCCGGTTATCACGCATCTATCGCGACATTAGAGATTGTAGGGCATCACACCCGAGATCATGGTTCTTCCTGCCTCCTCTGTGACTGTAATGCCACAAAGCAGCAGCAGCAGCGCCGCCTACAGTAACAGCGCGCTAGTAACCTCCTCCTCCCGCAACACCCGCTCTCTACTCAGACCTCTGTTACCTGTCACCCTGACCATGGACGCCGCCATGTTGTTTCCGTTACTCCGGTTGTGCCATTGACACGTCACTGTCGTCTAGGAACGTAAGCGCCATCTTTGAAATGGGCATGTTCATAGTTGTTTATCAGCGTTGCCCAATCTATGGCTACAACTCCCAACTGAGGGCATGCTGGGAGTTGTGGTCCTGCCTCAGGTGAGAGAATACTGTTGTATAGAGGAGTGTTATATATGTATGGAATAAAGCATTGAGCTGTTTAGGTTTGTTGACAGCGTATAATAGGGTAGAGCACACCTATATAATGGGATTCTGTGCTTATTTAGATGAATAACTTGGCTACTTACACAATGATAAATCCTCTGCAGTGACTAGGCATGATGTATATATTCCTACGCCCCGCATGCCACACTACGCTTATCAACAATGTGCGGGTTTCATGGTGGATTTTGTTAATATTTTAGGCTGAATTTAAAGCATACATTTTACCCTGTGTGTGAACTTGCGCTTGGTTAATACTGCGTTTTTAATAAAAGGGGTAAAAAAGATATGTTAAATGGATGCTGTGTGGTACGTCATACAGCAGGATCTGTGTGCAATTAATTGACTTACAGGAAAAATGGATCATCCAAACTACGTGTTTTTGCTGGATGCAAAAAAAACATGGTTGGCAAAGTTTTGTATACAGAAAAAAAACTAATATAGTGAAAGAGACAGTGGGTCACACACAAAAACACAGTGTAAACCCAGCCTAAGCCTTCATAGAGGACCTGTGGTCAGTAGAATAAACGTGTCCTCCCCTGAGAATCCATACACCATGCTCGCCAGTGTCAGTGCAGAAGAAAAACAAGCGCCACTGTTTGTTTTAGGGATCAATGGTGGTCTCAGCACTGCGATCCTCCTATGATCAAAACTTCTGACATGTCACTAAGACATCTCAATAATTTCTTAAAGGGTAACTATCAGCAGTTTGGACGAATCTAACCTGCTGATAGCCCCCTATTGCACACGAGGCACCCAGTTGGAAGGTATGCCTCTTACCTTCCTCCTCAGCGCCATTCCCGTGCTGTTAGCAGTTTACTCCTCAGTCCGGAGCACTGCCCCGCCATATCACATGCGCCTTCTAATCAATGGAGTGGGCTCACATGATGAGGGTGGGGCAGGTGCCACTAACGGTGCTTTACACTAAAGGAGTAAACTGCTAAGAACACGAGAACAGCACCAAGGAGGAAGGTAAGAGGCATACCCCATGCCCCGTGCACATTAGGCAGTTATCAGCAGCTTCAAAAATCTGTCAGATAAGGCTAGGTTCACACTGCGTTTTCAGCATCCGTTTAACGGATCCGTTTTTTTTAAAGTCCAGAAAAATAGGGTCAGCAACGTTTTTTGGTCCGTTTTGGTCCGCCAAAAAAAACTGATCCGTTTTTTTTTTATAATGGAAGTCAATGGAAAAACGGATGCACACAAATGAATCCGTTTTTTGCAATCCGTTTTTCATGCGTTTTTTGCAAAAAACGGATGCGTTAAACGGATGCTGAAAACGCAGTGTGAACCTAGCCTAAGTCTCTCTGTGTAATGGCACACTAAGGTACCTACATTTTTTTGTTAAGTTTTTGGTTTGTGCAACTTTGCCTGAACATAAGGCCCTGTTCCCACTGAGGAAAGGTAGTGGAATTCTGCGACGGAATTGTCCACCGCGGAATGCCGTTAGCCTCCCGCTCATAATGGGAGTCTATGGGAGGCGCGCGCTCCTTCCCTGTCCGCGCTGAAGAATGAACGGGGCCTTACCCAGCTCTCTTGCCATTACGCTCAGCAATGGCTGAAGCTGGGAACATTGATCCTCAGCTAGGGGAAGTGTTCATTTTGTAATGAAAGGCTTTATTACACTACACTAAAGGCTTTATTACACAGCACAACTCGCACTGTAAGCGAGCGTCAAACTGCTAAATCAGCACTTGCTCGCAGAACTTATTAGACAGCTTGATAAACTGGACTGCACAAACATCAGCAATGATGTTCGTGTAGCCCTTTGCATTAATCTGCCATTGGCCACACAGCTCTTATTACACAATGATATGTGTGGCCGACAGAATATTCCAACTCCTGGATTAAATTAAATCTTTAAGACTTTTTCTCAATCCAGTTTACAAGGCCCGTATGTCAGTTTGTCGTCACATTTTGGATGCAGCAAGCGCTGTTAGTTATTTTTCATTGTTATGCCCTTGCATACATCTGAAATGTGTTGGTGACACACTGGCTTTTTACAAGGAATTAATACATTCACATTTGTACTTGCTATATATGCTTGCTTTTTTTGTTTACTGTCTGAATAAAGGGAAAAAAAGGTTATGCAAAATTCTCTGACAGTGTTTGGCTATGTTCACACAAAGTCAAAAATAAAGAAAAGGTGGCCGATTTTGATATTTAAAATAACGTCCGTTTTTGCCGCGATTTAACTGACTGCAATGGCAATGCATTGAAGTCAGTGGGAAGACGGACGTTCAATGTGCACAATGCATTGAACAACCGACATTTTTGCCACGAACGTCAAAATAATGAACATGATCATTATTTTCGGACGTCTTTTGCAAACAGCGGACGTTTTTTATTAGTAGTTCACACGCAGTTTTTCTTTTGTCATCGTTCTTTCTCTGTTTTTACTATTAAATTCAAAGGGAAGGCCATGCTGCTAAATAACGTCCATTATTTTAGATTCAAAATGACGAACGTCATTTTAAACGGAGATGAAAAAACGTTGTGTGAACATAGCCTTTCACTCCAAAAAGGTGTTTTAGAACTTTACAGTATGCCAAGCCAAAAATCTCTCCTAAAGGATAGACTGCCCATTTGCAGACAGCTGTTGGCTGGCTGGCTCGATAAAGTAATGTTTAAATGTGAGCATGAATTGAAAGTGTTGTGGCAGGTTTTTGCTTGGTTGAGTCAGCATAGCTGTGTCAGTGTGAGTGCCTATTTTGATTTTTAAAAAGAGCTTAATCTATTTTTCATGTTATTTTCTGCACTAAATAAGAGATACTTTCCTTTCCCTGCATTACATTACAGATACTTTGCTATGTTTTGTATGGTATTTAGAGATACTTTCCTAACGCTGGTAACTCAGTCAGCAATATTTTATACCTGTACATTTCTATACATGCCTGAGGACAAGAATCCATTGGGACTTCTAACCTACCCACCAGTTGTTGGTGATGTAAGGTATTTCAGATTACTAGAGTGTTTCTAATCTCATGGGGGAGCAAGTTTTCTTATGAATCAGCACATTCTGCTCAGGATGAATTATAAACACTTTAACTTTTCAACCTTTACAATTTAGCATTATGGATCTGCAGTTAATTCATGTTCTTCATACATGGGTAAGTTGTAGGCATATGGTTAGGATTTAGTTTAATACAGAATTTATGCTATATGATTATAAAAATGATATGTATATTTGATGTATATTTGTCTTGGTTATGCTAGATTAAGCAGTGTGCGTCAGACATTTACCTCTAAAGTAGTCCTCAGCATATAAGTTCAGCATATATTTATGATGTATGCAATGTAGTTCTATATTAAAAGGGTTGTCGAGCAAAAATCTTTTTATTTCAATTTACTTCTATTTAAAAATCTCAAGTCTTGCTATACTTATCAGCTGCTGTATGTCCTGCTGGAAGTGGGGTTTTCTTTTCAGTCTGACACAGTGCTCTCTGCTGACATCTCTGTCCGAGACAGGAACTGTCCAGAGCAGCAGAGGTTTTCTATGGGGATTCGCTGCTGCTCTGAAAAGTTTCTGTCATGGACAGAGGTGGCAGCAGAGAGCACTGTGTCAGAAAGAAAAGAAAGCAACATTTCCTGCAGGACATACAGCAGCTGATAAGTATTGGAAGACTTGAGATTTTTGAATAGGAGTAAATTACAAATATAAATTTCTTAAACCAGTTGACTTGTAAGAAAAAGATTTTCGCTGCATAACCCCTTTGAGGCTATGTTCCCACTACATACTAACATACCGTTCTTCACTGAACAGCGATGGTTTAACGCTATACCATGGCCGTTGTTATAAAACTACGTCCAGAATAAATGATCATGAACATTAATTCCAGCCATGGTTTTACAATGGCTGCTCATCTGTAACAGTTACATAGTTTAAAAATATCCAACTAAGTGGGATAACACAGTGGTCTGCGCTCTTTCATCCACCAAACACCTGCGCATAAGTCCCAAATGGAGGCTAGAACTATATACTTTTGGCTTCCATCGGGTACATGGGGGTCTAAGGATCCGTTTAATGCATGCTCATCAGCCAAAGCTAATCATTTTACTGTGGCAATACACAGTAAAAATACCAATGCAATCATACATAGGTATATTTATGGGCAATAAATTACCAGGAGGGGTACTTGGTAACCTATTTCTACAGATAATACTACACAGCTACACATTAAACTTTTAAACCATTATTTCAGACATCCATTGCGGATGTCTGCAAGATTTATTTTTTCCTACTTTGAATTTAAGAATGTATAGGTTGGCTGGGTTGGAAATGAGAGGGAGCTTTTTTATTTCCTTCAATAATTTTGATGGCTTTTCTTCCCTGAGGCAAAAACTAAATGAATGAAACAGACTCTTTTGAGTTTACTTGCATGACAGGCAGGATTGTCCATGGCAAAGAAAAGTCATTATGTTTTAAGTCTCAGTGCAGCAATGAAAAGGTTACATATTGCAGCCTCAGGCCTTTTGTATTTGGCTGATTAAAATAAACATATCCCAAGGAACAATATAAGCCTCCACGTAATAAAACAATAAGCATGAATAAAAAGTACCCTGGGTAATAAAATGGCAAATTAGGAAGAAAGGCACAGATAATCAAATATAGACAATCAGCGTTAGCTCCCAATACACTAACAAAATCAAGATATATTAACACTGTATTGTAGGTGAGTGTCTTGGCATACTAAAGATGCCTATACATTGTCACAACTGGAGTCGTGGGTCCGCTGTACCACCACCAGTGATGGCATAAGCTGCACCAGGGAGCAAAGTCTAAAGTCTCCTCGTTCCCCACTCGCTGCCGCCGCTATTCTACGCGGCAGCATCGAGCAAGTGAGTCCAGGGAGGGCCTGGGGGAGCTGCGGGGGGGGGGGGGCTGCCCATAGGGTATGGAGGCAGTCTGCTGCCACCGCTCCTATTCCACGGCACGGCGGCACCAGATCGCCGCTATATAAGTCATTTGTCTTTCAACACGTTGAAAAACAAACGACTTCAACGTTCAGCCGACATGAATGATGTCGGCTGATCGTTGCCCTTTATTCCACGGGAGGATTCTCCAGACCTGAATCCCATAGAGAACCTATGTGATCTGCCTGAGATGTCATTATCAAGCTGTAATTGGCACGTGACAAGCCATTTTTGTTGGGGTATACCCACCACTGGTGTTGGCTTTTGTTTCAATACATTTTTGAGATGAGGAAATAAACTGCAAGCTTCTATATAAATGCCCTACTTGTATTATATAATATCACTGTAACATGAGCTTTTACCATTTTCCATAAAGTTCACCTGCAAGCCAAACATGCTTATCTTTTTGTGAGTAATATAATTGGTGCCCTGATATTCTCTCAAGCAATGTTAACCCCTACTAACATCTTAAATTTCCTTATTGCCATTATTGAAATATTAATGCAGTTGTAATACCCTGAGAAGTGCCATCGGTATATGACAACTGTGAGTGAAATACGTTCTAATCAATATGGTATTTGACAGTAAGCAGTATAGATTGTTTTTAAGTAAGCAAAAGTGCCTTGGAATGCACATTGATTTTTGTTGTCACCTTTTCTTAGTCTTTGACACATTAATAAAGATCCAAACTAAAAATAAATGCAACATTTCGGTGGAAATTGTGATGAGTTTGGCAGTCAGCTTGTTTTGACACATGTTCTTATTACAGATTAATTTATATGGGTGCCAAGAGCTAAAGCAAGAAACCAGTCTCAGGCTAATTGGATTATTTATATTTTAAAGGGGTAATTCATCTATGGAAAACTACCTGATAATATCTGTACAGTTCTATGACTGACGTTGGGTTGTCCGTTTTTGCTGAATCAATAAAGTTAGTACTCCAGTTTCTTCAATACTTACTTGTATTACCCCTGGGGAAGTCTCCATGTCAGACGGAATGGGCGGGGCTCATTGGTTCCCGCCATCAACCTCTTCTATATGGGTGATATTCTTCCATACCATTAATCACTGCCTCTGTAACTTCGCACTTTAGCACTTTTTGCATTTTTCTCTGTACATTTTGATTGTGCACCATTCTTATAGCACTTGAACATTATATTGTTTATTGCACATTACAGACATTGAGCAACCACAATCATTAGGATTTTTTACAAGTAGGTCTTTCACATTGTATGTGTCAGTGGTCTTGGGATCTGTTCTCAATCTAACAGGCCATTTGAGGGCAGAGTTTTTAAATGATTTTAATAAGGAACTGTTTTGTCTCTTGTCTTTATGTGTCTAATAAAGTAAACTCTATTTGGGTATGTGCACACTGAAGAATAGGCAAGGAATCTCAAGCAGAATCTCTTAATTTCCACCTGAAATTCCTCTAGTAAAATATGAACAGAGCAATGGGATTCCCGCCCTGCCGCAGATCTGCTTTCCCCCCTAAGGGCTCTTGCACACTGAGTAAAAGAGAAATTCTGCTTGTCCCATTTCTTTAATTGGATTTATCTTGTTCCTCTCCTCTCTTCTCAAAAAATGAACATGTTTAGCAGAGAGGAGTGGCAGAAGAGAAATCCCATTGCAGAAATAGGACAGGCAGAATTATGTGCGTAATCCGCCATGCAGTCTCCGATCGTAAATTCAGCCTCTTTAGCGGTGGGTTCACACTGAAGAATCCACGCAGAGAAGTTCCAGCAGATTCCGTTGTTCTCTCCCGCTGACACTCGCATGCATCGCCGCCCGTGCCATAGATTCCATTCTATGGTCCAGCGAATTCCACAGTCCGACGAAAGAATTGACAAGCTAATTCTTTTGGCGGATGGCGGAATCCATCCGACAATAGAATGGAGTCTATGTGATGTGTGGAAATACGCACGGACGTGAGTGGGGGCAAGTAACATTAGGTAGTGTGAACTCACCTCTATTCCTTAGTCTGCACATACCCTTTCTAATTAAATTGGTGTGGCGGTCTTTATCATTGACATATGCTTTTTCAGCATATGTTTGGTCATTAGTTACTTTGTATGTCATAAACTGAGCACCCAAGATATATGTAGCAGTGGATGGTCCTTAACCCTTAGGGGACACAGCTAGTTTTGGTGTTTATGACACGGACACATTTTTCAAATATGACATGTCATTTTATATATTAATAACTCAGGAATGCTTTTACCGATCCTTGTGGTTCCAAGACTGTTTTTTCGTGACATGTTCTACTTTATGTTAGTGGTACATTTGGGCCGATACCTTTAACTTTTTTTTGTGAAAAACTCCAAATGTTGTGAAAAATTGAAAAAAATAGCATTTCTCTAAATTTGAAAGTCTCTGCCAATAAGGAAGATTGTTATGCCACAAAGGTTATTGATTAATTTACATCTATAACATGTCTACTTTATGTTGGCAGCATTTGGTGAACATGCTTTAACTTTTTTAGGATTTTAGAGGCTGTAATAGTGTAGTAGCAATTTTCTAAATATTTGTGAAAATTTAAACTCAGAATTTTTTAGGGACCAGTTCAGTTTTGAAGCATATTCCAGAGGCCTGTATACAAGAAACCCCCATAATTCCCCCCATTTTAAACTCTTCACCCTTTGAAGTATTCACATTGACATTTAAAACAGTTTTTAACCCTTTAGGCATTTCACAGGAATAACTGCAAAGTAAGTGTGAAAAGTAAAAATTTCCATTTACTTTGCAGACATTCCAATTCAATCCTATTTTTTTCATACCAAACCTGCTATAAAAATTGAAATGCAATAAAACATTTATTCCTCTGAATCTGCAGTTTTTACAAATACCCCATTTGTGGACGTAAAGTGTTGTGCGGGCGGACAACATGGCTCAGAAGAGAAGGAGCACCCTTTAAATTTTGGAGTGTGGATTTGGCTGGAATAAATGTAGAAGACCATGTTACAGTTACAGAGCCCCCCCTAGTGCCGAAACAAGTGACCCCATTTTGAAAACTACACCCCTTAAGGAATGTAACAAGGGGTACAGTGGGCATTTGGACCCTACAGATTTTTTACAGTTTTTTGCAAAAGTGGGTCGTGAAAATGAAAAATCACATTTTCACACTTACTGTATACATTGGTGAAACCCTAAATTCTTCAAATTTCCAAAAGCTTGGAGGAGAAAAAGCCCTCCAATATTTGTAAAGCAATTTTTCCTGAGTACGGAAATACCCCATTTGTGAACGTAAATTATTGTACGGGTGCACAACAGGGCTCAGAAGAGAAGGAGCACCTATGTCTATGTGTGCACTCAGAGCCGTATTAATACATTGGTGGGCCCAGTGCACAGCCCTCAAGAGTGGGCCCCCCCCTTCCCTTTCGGCACATTGTATAATGTACTGAATTTGCCCCCACACTGTATCAAGAGCCCCAATACATACAGTAGTTACCTTATAACACTATTTCCACCATACAGTGATTACATATTACATAAAAACTGCACTGAACAAAACAGAAAGATATCACCAATGATACCATTACATAATACCGCCACATCATGATCCCTAACACTACAAACCTATAACAGAGTGCAGTTACATCCAGTGACTCACCGGGGGGGCGTCTTCTCCGATCAGAGTCTGTCACCTTTTCTTTTTCTCCCCATCCAGCCTGGGCCACCTTGAAGTCTTCTCCTGGCTGTAAATCTTCTCTCCAGAATCTGCCAGACAAATATTTTAGGCTCCAACACATACAGTAGTTAGGTCCCTTGTACCCCTATACAGTAGTTACACCCCTCTGTACCCCTACATAGTTACAGCCCTCTGTGCCTCCATAGTTTTAAGGTGTCCCTGTAGTATATAGCCCCTCATGTGCTCCTCCAGTTATATACAGCCCTCCTGTGCGCTCCCCCATTAGTATATAGCCCCCCTGTGCTCTCCCACAATAATATATAGCCCCCCTGTGCTCTCCCACAATAGTATATAGCCCCCCTGTGCTCTCCCCCAATAGTATATAGCCCCCCTGTGCTCTCCAATAGTATACAGACCCCTATGCTCTCCCACAATAGTATATAGCACCCCTGTGCTCTCCCCCAATAGTATATAGCCCCCCTGTGCTCCCCCCCAATAGTATATAGCCCCCTGTGCGCTCCCCAATAGTATATAGCCCCCTGTGCTCTCCTCAATAGTATATAGCCCCCCTGTGCTCTCCATAATATATAGCCCCCCTGTGCTCTCCCCCATAGTATATAGACCCCTGTGCTCCTCAATAGTATATATCTCCCTGTGCTCCCCAATAGTATATAGCCCCCTGTGCTCCCCAATAGTATATAGCCCCCTGTGCTCCCCCATAGTATATAGCTCCCCAGTGCTCCCCCATAGTATATAGCCCCTGTGCTCCCCCATAGTATATAGCCCCCTGTGCTCCCCCATAGTATATAGCCCCCTGTGCTCCCCCATAGTATATAGCCCCCTGTGCTCCCCCATAGTATATAGCCCCCTGTGCTCCCCCATAGTATATAGCCCCCTGTGCTCCCCCATAGTATATAGCCCCCTGTGCTCCCCAGTAGTATATAGCCCCCTGTGCTCCCCAGTAGTATATAGCTCCCCTGTGCTCCCCAGTAGTATATAGCTCCCCTGTGCTCCCCAGTAGTATATAGCTCCCCTGTGCTCCCCAGTAGTATATAGCTCCCCTGTGCTCCCCCGTAGTATATAGCTTCCCTGTGCTCCCCATAGTATATAGACCCCTGTGCTCCCCAGTAGTATATAGCTCCCCTGTGCTCCCCCGTAGTATATAGCTCCCCTGTGCTCCCCCGTAGTATATAGCTCCCCTGTGCTCCCCCATAGTATATAGCTCCCCTGTGCTCCCCAATAGTATATAGCCCCCTGTGCTCCCCCATAGTATATAGCTCCCCTGTGCTCCCCCATAGTATATAGCTCCCCTGTGCTCCCCCATAGTATATAGCTCCCCTGTGCTCCCCCATTGTATATAGCTCCCTGTGCTTCCCAGTAGTATATAGCTCCCTGTGCTCCCCAGTAGTATATAGCCCCCTGTGCTCCCCAGTAGTATATAGCCCCCTGTGCTCCCCCATATATATAGCTCCCCTGTGCTCCCCAGTAGTATATAGCCCCCTGTGCTCCCCAGTAGTATATAGCCCCCTGTGCTCCCCCATAGTATATAGCCCCTTGTGCTCCCCCATAGTATATAGCTCCCCTGTGCTCCCCAGTAGTATATAGCCCCCTGGGCTCCCCAATAGTATATAGCCCCCTGTCCTCCCCTATAGTATATAGCCCCCTGTGCCCCCCCCCCCATAGTATATAGCTCCCCCTCCCATATAACATTGAAAAAAACAAACACTGTTACTCACCTGGGTCCTTGCGTTCCTCTTCTCTTCCCTCTTGTGGCCGCACTTCCTGCAGTCACAAGAGGCTGCACTCCCCTCACCCTCGCACCGACGCTCCAGTGACGTCGGGCGCTAGAGGGAGAGTGCGGCCTCTTGTGACTGCAGGAAGTGCGGCCACAAGAGTGACTGACAGGGAGGGAGCCAATGGCTCTCTCTGTCAGTATCGCTGCTGCTGCAGCGCTGAAGCGCCGCAGCAGCAGCGGCGAACGCCGGGGGGGCCCTGCAGGGGGCGCCATGGAGGGGTAAGTAGATTACCCATCCATGGCGCTCCCCCCTGACAGGCTGCTGGCCGGAACCCTTGTGCGACCGCATTTGTCGCACATAGCAACGGCCGGCCTGCTCGGGGGGCCCCTTTAAAGCGGCCCTGTGTGCACTACTGCTGTAGCAGTAAATGCACGGACATTTACTGACACTAACGGACACTGACTGACGTTTACTCACACTTACTAACGGACACTGACTGACGCTTACTCACACTTACTAATGGATGCCGACTGACGATAACTAACTGACACTGATTGATGCTCAGTAACGGACACTGACTCTTATTAAAGGACAAGTGCCATGAAAAACTTTTTCCAGTAATTGAAGCACATTACAAAGTTATATAACTATGTAATGTGCTTCAATCACCTATCTGCCTCCCTTCCCTGTCTTTTCCCCCCTCCACCCCCACCAGGAAGTGTCCTAACTCACACAGACCTGATTACTGTCGTCACCGTCACCAGGCAGCTCCTTCTTGTGAGGATGAGTCATCAGCAGGAGGGCTGCTCTAGGTCCTGTTACACCAGCCTCCCCCTCCCCTCCTTGTCAGGTGACTCTGCTTGCTCAGCTTATCTTCTCTAGTGACATGACTCCTTCACTGAGTCCAGGGCGGCAGGAGAGAGGGTATGAGGGGAGGGGGGAGCTGCCTAAGTGCCGAGTCAGTCGGAGGGAAGATAAGCAAGTGAGATGTGACAAGTGATGGCTTGCAGTTGTTCAGCCAATCGGAGGTGAGCAAGCTGTCACCTGACAAGGCAGGGGAGGGGGGAGGCTAGTGTAACAGGAGAAGGAGCTGAGAGAAGAGCTTGGTGACGGTGACGACAGTAATTAGGTCTGTGTGAGTCAGGACACTTCCTGGTGGGGGGTGGAGGGGGGAAAAGACAGGGAAGGGAGACAGATAGGTGATTGAAGCACATTACAGAGTTATATAACTTTGCAATGTGCTTCAATTACTGGGAAAAAGTTTTTCATGGCACTTGTCCTTTTAATGGACGCTGACTGATGCTGGCTGACACTTACTTACAGAAGGTGACTGACGCTTGCTGACACCTGCTAATGGATGCTGAATGACTCTTACTAACGGACATTGACTGATACTGACGCTTAATAATGGACACTTACTGACACAGACACTTACTAACAGACGTTGACTGATGCTGACTGACGCTTACTAACGGATGCTGACTGACGCTTACTAACGGATGCTGACTGACGCTTACTAACGGATGCTGACTGACGCTTACTAACGGATGCTGACTGATGCTTACTAACGGACGCTGACTGACGCTTACTGACGGACGCTGACCGACGCTTACAGACGGACGCTGCCCGACGCTTACAGACGGGCGCTGCCCGACGCTTACAGACGGGCGCTGCCCGACGCTTACAGACGGGCGCTGCCCGACGCTTACAGACGGGCGCTGCCCGACGCTTACAGACGGGCGCTGCCCGACGCTTACAGACGGGCGCTGCCCGACGCTTACAGACGGGCGCTGCCCGACGCTTACAGACGGGCGCTGCCCGACGCTTACAGACGGGCGCTGCCCGACGGACACTAACTAACTGATCGCCCTTATTACTGGGAGATCACAGGGGAGGGGGTACTTTTTATTATGTGTGTGTGTTTTACACTATATGGATGCAGGCTCTGATTTCCTCACAAAGTGAAGGATCAGAGCCTACATCCATGATCAGATACTGTGATTGGCAGCTCTGATCACAGAGCTGCCAATCACAGTATATAGCAGCATGTACCAGTGTCATTACACAGATGCTGGTACATGCTGCTGCAGCAGGAGGGGATCACAGCAGAGATCGCTCCTTCCCCCTCCTCCTCGCAGCACTGGCTCCCCGGTCCCGGATCCCACTCTGAGCTCCGGGATCCAGCGAGCTAGTGCTGCAGGTAGGAGGAGGGGGATGGAGCGACCTCGGCTGTGGCCCTCCGGTGAGCGGCAGCGGGTGGGTGTTGCAGGATGGCACAGCAGCAGGGGGAGGATCGGGGGAGGGCACGACATCAGGGGAGGTGGAGGAACGGAGGACACGGATCAGGGGAGGACGGAGGACACGACATCACGGAAGAGGGTGGGGTATGGAGGACACGGGGTACGGAGGACACAGGACACAGCAACGGGGGGGAGGAATCCGGAACACACGGCAGCGGGGGGCGGGGACCGAACGGCAGCAGCTTCCCCCGGATCCCGGAACTCGGCAGAGACCGGGACCGGCGGTTTACTGCTTATTTCACTGGCATCCGTGGATCGTTACCGATCCACTGATGCCGGTGATCGCCTGTGCTGGACCCCTTCAGGGGGTCCAGCAGCAGCTACACTAATCTGTCAGCTATCAGCTGACAGTTTAGTTGTGGCTCCCGGTCACTGTTTATGTAAACAGTGAGCACTGGGAGCCGGGCAGTTATAGTACGTTATGGTGCAGATAGTAACCTCCTGCCAGGACATACTATAACTGCCTGGTGCGGCTAGGGGTTAATTTAGTTTGGTAATGATACTTTTTTAGCACTGATTTTCATGCTATTTTTCATTTCAGATTGAAGTCAATGGGAGCTGAAAAAACTGCATTATTGGGGGTTGTTTTTAATGCTTGTCTTGGGCTTGTTTGTGTGCATGCACCATTAGGAAAATTGTGGTGTTACAGATATATTCTACCTATCTATCTTCAAATATGTGGGATTCCGGTACATAAAGAATTCCTGTTGATAAAAAAAAAGCCTATTCTTATCTATCTCATGGAATACATTGGATATTATGTGCTGCAGTTTAAAAACTACTGGAAAGGCCACTGACTCATTTATAATGCTTGAATTAATTTTTATTCTAGGGAAGTCATTGAATGGAACCTTTCCATGACTCAGTAATTCATGCATGAGATTGGCCGCTGAGCAAGTGATGTAGGCTTTAAATATTTTAGATGGTTTACGGATGATTTACAATCTTATTTCATACTCATATGTACAAGAGGTAGAGCAAGTATTTTGACCTTTCGGATAAAACACCAGCAAGTGACTTATTACCGGCAGCAACTAATATTCTTATTGTGCAGAAAGGTCCTTAATGATAACATATGTATAACACTCCTTCGGATGGAAACTACTGTTGTTTTTCCTAGAAGTGTTGTACAGTAGAATACTGTATTGCTGCCGCATACAGAGAGTGTGTGAAAAAATAGATCAATTAGTGATCCTAGACAGCAGCTAGAGAAAAGTAAGCTCATACTGTAGTAATAGCTCACAGAAAAGGTACAGCATAAGAAATGTACAATCATGTTGTATATTCACATGAGAAACATAGCCTTATAAAAATCTATAAAAACATTAAATTAGAAAAGGTACAGTATTAAAAAATGTACACTCATGTTGTATATTCACATGAGAAACAGCCTTAAAAAAAGAAGAAAAAATATATTAAGGCTATGTTCACATTACGTATGGGACCAGCCGTTCTCTGGGAACGGCCGGTCTCTGGCAGGATTATCTCGGCCGGGTGATCTTTCCGGCCGCGGAGCTCTGATGCGGGCGCATCAGCGCACGCCCGCATCAGAGCTTCCCATAGCCGGAGCCGCTCGCTTCACTGTGTGAACTGACAGGTCTTTCTACGGCCGGAATTCACTGAATTCCGTCCACAGAAAACTGACCTGTCACGTTTTTTCCGGCGCCGTATGGGATCCCGGCTGGAGCGATGTGTGTACGTTCCGGCCGGGATCCCATTGCATATAAGGCTTTGTTACACACCGCAAAACTACGTCCGTAGTTCTGCAGCGAGAACTACGGCTGTAGTTTTACGTTGTGTGAACATAGCCTAAATCAGAAAAGTATAAAGTAACCTAAGAGTCCTGAAAGTCCCTGAATAGTACACAAAATATTATTGTCGGACACCAGTGAGGTTGTGTTCTTCAGAATGCCACTGCTTGTGAGTTCTTCTCAGACACAGAAGATTTCAGTGAGTTATGCAGCAAGCGCTTATCATGAATTCGTTTTCATAAGGCCTTGGTTTCTCACTAAAGTGAGAAAGTTTCTTTGTCATGAAATAGGTACTGTAGGTGAACACTGCATAATTGCTTGCATCACTGGTGGTCCGCTGCTACTGGTGAACTGTTAATCGCAATAGGAACAGCCACAGGATTACCTTTTACTCCCTGTGTCCCATGCTTGTTCTGCTCCTGGTCCTACCTATTGGGACCCCACACATTCTCTGCCTCTTAAAGGGCCAGTGCATGCATCCAAATCCTTCTCCAGTCAAACCTCATTAATCACCCTGTAAGTCAGGCAGCTTTACTAGCCACACCTTGCCTAAGCAATAAGCTTCTAGGCTGCTAGTGTCCTGTGAAGGGGTTTGTTTGTATGCTTTACTTATGCTTTGTATGCTTGTGTCGTGACCCTGAATTCTGAACCTGACCAGTTGACTATCGACTATAACCATACTCTGCCAGCCCAGACTTTAGCCTGTACCCTAACTTGGCCAATCCCCTTTTTACTGGTACCTCCCGGTCTACAAGGCCGATGGTGGTTCCATGTAGCAATATTCAGATCCCATCGAAGTTTTAAGGAGTAAAAAGCAGGAGGCAATTTCCTCAGGAGTAGCAGAGAACCAAACTATTTAAGTGGCATAGTGGATCCCCACCTGATTTTTACATTACTAAACCTGTTTTTCTTAAAACATTTTGTTGTTTGGAAATTTTTAGAACTTAACTTATTAATTTAATTGATTTGATTTTTATTGATATTTATTGGTTGAAAATGTAAAAAAATTATGATATACAAAGGTATGTATTAATTGGAAAGTTCAAGAAAAAGCTGGTTAAGGGTGCCTTCACACATACCGGATCCGCAGCGGGTCTCACTTCTGCGGATTTGTAGTGAGAACCGCTGCGGATCCGGTACCATTCACCCCTATAATAGCACATACTCGCAGCGGGATTAACATCCCGCTGTGAATATGTGCTTTAGCCCCCCGCTGTCCGCAGCCCCGCCGTCGCATCCCCCATCCCCGGCCGCATCAGCCCATCCCTGGCCGCATCCAGCAGCGCACCGCCGCCCCCCTTCCCCCATCCCCGGCCGCATCCTGCAGCCCGCCGCCGAGAGCATACATTACCTGCTTAAAGGCACGGCTGCAGTGAGGCTCCGGTCCCCCTCAGATCAGCTGAGCAGGACTGGAGACGGGAGCCTCACTGCAGCCGCGCCGCCGAGCAGGTACTGTATGCTCTCGGCGGCGGGCTGCAGGATGCGGATGGGGGGATGGGGGATGCGGGCTGCTGGATGCGGCCAGGGATGGGGGATGCGGCGGCGGGGCTGCGGACAACAGGGGGTTAAAGCACATATTCACAGCGGGATGTCAATCCCGCTGCGAGTATGTGCTATCATAGGGGTGAATGATACTGGATCCGCAGCTGATCTCGCTGCGAATCCGCAGAAGTGAGATCCGCTGCGGATCCGGTAGGTGTGAAGGCACCCTAAAGGGTTTATCCACCTAAGAGCTGAAAAATAAAATGCTCCCAAACTTGTCCCCTGAGTATTTGGAGCCATCTCTTGTCTTTCTAGCTGCCGCCATTCTCGAGTTTCAAGTTTTTGTAAAACCCGGTCTATATCCAAGATGGTGCCGGGCGGCAGATATTTTATGTCACTCCAGTATGTATTCCGTACTAGCTGATGATGTAGCAGATCTGACCCCACGTGTGATGTAGCAGGGCTGCCCCTGTTGTAGCAGAGCTGACCCTGATTTCTGGTGTGGAGACATGAACAGGGATCTGTCTAGGGGTGGGGGATAAGTGTGAGGGAGCCAGTGTAGTGTTGGGTGGTGTTGGACCATTGTGTCTGAGGAAGATGCGCGGTGGTGCTGACAGGTGGTACAGGATGTCGCTGTCATCTTTATGTATCTGGAGTGGCAATTTCTGGTAAGAAAGCATGAATGGGCATTTGCCAAGGGAGTGGAGGGGTTGGGTCTGAGCCGTGGGGAGATATGCAGTGGTGATGACAAGTGGTGCGGTAGAGAGATGACAGGCTCCGGAGGTGGGTACTTATACTTACCTTCTGGGCTGAATTTTCCAGCTCCATTCAATTGCAGAAGCCCCGGTATACATCACTTGCTATGTTTGGGGTTGGCTTTTGTAGTGGGTGCAGAGATGTCCAGCCTCAGCTGGCTGAGCGGAGACTGCACGAGCTGACCCCAAAAACAGCAAGACAGCAAGTGCTGTGTAACAGATCTGGTACGGATGAACAGGGGTGGTGTCATGAGCCCAGAATTTAAGTATAAGTACCCCCTACCACCAGGCACAAATAGAAAGCGCACTGCTTTTGGCCCAGCAGGGAAGGAGGTTAAGTCATTTAACCCCCTTCCTTGCTGGGTTGGATGCAGTGGTCCCAGCACAGCAAGTGGAGAACGGTCTGCCACCCATTGGGTTAAGTGGGAATGGTGTGTATATCCACTTAACGCCCTGGGAGCCAGACTGTTCTTCATTTTGCTTAAGTTCGCAGTAACGAATTTGCAAACGTTTTGATTCTGACCAAACCCGAGTTTGACCCTAAATCATTCCCTATATCTTACCTGTAAATAATATGTTCTTTGAAATCAAGACCTCCTTTACACGACCGTGTACTTCTATCTATATAAAGTACTATCTTTAAAGCGACTCTGTACCCACAATATGACCCCCCCCAAAACCACTTGTACCTTTGGATAGTTGCTTTTAATCCAAGATCTGTCCTGGGGTCCGTTCGGCAGGTGATGCAGTTATTGTCCTAAAAAAACTAATTTTAAACTTGCAGCCCCATGCCCAACGGGAGTATCTGTGCCTTACTTTGCACCACCCCTGTGTCGCTCCTCCCCACCCTCTTCATCATTAGGATACCATTGGAACATTTTCTCCTGTCTGAACATTGCACAGGTGCCTTACGATCCAGCCCATGTTTAGTATTTACACAGCTGAGGAATAGGAGACAGTCTGCCTGGAGCATTCCTAATGATGAGGAGGGTGGGGAGGAGAGGTTGTGCCAGCCTAGTGCATATACAATCTAAGCCCCGGCCGTTGGGCATGGGGCTGCCAGTTTAAAAGTAGTTTTTTAGGACAAAAGCTGCATCACCTGCCGAACGAACCCCAGGACAGATCTTGGATTAAAAGCAGCTATCTGAAGGTACAAGCAGTTTGGGGGGGTCAGATTGTGGGTACAGAGTTGCTTTAACCCCTTCAGGACCGGGCTAATTTTCGTTTTTGCATTTTTGTTTTTTCCTCGTGTTTAAAAGGCCATAGCACTTGCATTTTTTCCCCTACAGACCCAAATGAACCCTTATTTTTTGCGTCACTAATCTTACTTTACAATGACAGACTTAATTTTTCAATAAAGTATGCTGTGAAACCAGAAAAAAATTATATGCGCAGTGAAATTGAGAAAAAAAGGAATTCATTTTCATTTTGGGGGGTTTCGGTTACAACGATATGTAACTTAAATGACTTTTATTTTATCTGACAACTTTTAAAATATTCAAACCTTTAAAAAAAAAATAAAATAAATGTGTTTAAAATTGCTCTATTCCCAGCCTTATAACGCTTTTATCCTTTGGTGTTTGTGGCTGTGTGGGGTGTAGTTTTTTTCGCCATGATCTGTACTTTCTATCTGTACCTTGATTGTGTATATGCGACTTTTGGATCACTTTTTATTAGAATTTTTCTGGCTTTGATGGGACAAAAATGCACAATTTTTCACTTTGGTGGGTTGTTGGGCTTAAGCTGTTTACTGTGCGAGATCAGGAATGTAATAACGCAATAGTTCGGGTGATTATGCACATGGCAATACCAAATGTTTGTTTATTTTTTATTTATAAAATGGGAAAAGGGCAGGGATTTAAACTTTTATTAAAGGAGGGGATTTTTTTTAAATTAATAAACACTTCTTCTTTTTTTTTTTTTTTTTTTTTTTTACTGTACACTGTACAACTTTTGAGTCTTCCTGAGGGACTTTCAGTATTAGGGCGGGTTCACACTACGAAATTCGCGCGGACAATGTCCGCGGAATTCCGTCAGCTGTCCGCCCGCACATCTGGGCGCCTTTCGGCCAGCCCCATAGACACCATTCTATGGGCCGGCGTATTCCGCTATACGCTGAAAGAAGTGTCATGTCACTTCTTTTAGCGGATCGCGGAATACGCCGGCCCATAGAATGGTGTCTATGGAGCCGGCGGAAAAGCGCGTGCCCGTGCGGGCGGACAGCTGACGGAATTCCGCAGACATTGTCCGCGAGAATTCCGTAGTGTGAACCCGCCCTTACTGCAGTGATCTCCCATAGAGATCACCGCAGTATACTTAATATAGCAATCATTCAGATCATTGCTGTATTACTCTGGTCTGTAGCAGACCAGATAGATAGATTGCCAAGCTGGGATCAGGGTCATTGCGATACTGAGTTCCAGGTCGGTAAGGAGAAGGGATCTTCCCTTCGCGATTGCATCGCAGGGTGGAGATCCCCCCACTAGACAACAGGGAAAGGGGGAAACATTACACTTAAATGCAGCTGTCAGTTTTGACAGCTGCATTTAAATGTATAATAAGCAGGTGCGGTGATCAGACTGCAACCGCTAATAGCCATGGTCCCGGGCTACACATAGCACCTGGAATCACGGCGCTTCAGAGCGGGGTTGCCATGTGACTCTGAACGCCCCCAACCGCATCAGGACGTACAGTTATGTGCTGATGCGGGAAGGGTTTAATTACGGACAGTATAGAACCTTTTGATTTTTATAGGAAAATCTAAACAACAATTTTTTTTTTTAAGATTCTGAATATTTGTGCTTTTCACCTAAAATTAGGACATGCACTTATACAGCTCCTATTTGTGGAATTGACTCGCCAATACAATCACACATTATTTAGTCCACAAAGCACTTGCGGTCATGTGAACAAACGTAATAAATGTCACTATTAGGCTATGTTAACACACTTTGCATATAATGGCCATTCCGCCGTAGTTAGAGTTAAATAATGGCTGTTTACATGGAAAAGCCGTTTTTACAGCGTGTGAACATAGTCTTAGGCTATGTTCACACTTCCTCATAGCAATGGACACTGCTAGACTGCCGGTTGCCAGGCTGTATTCAGCATGTTCCTGCAGCCGATACCTCTGTATCGGCTGCAGGAACCTTTTTATTTTTTTACAATTTACTTGCAGGCACCATCGGGTGTGCCTGCAAATCAATTAACCATTCACTTCAATTCACTTTACATTGTGTGAACAGCAATTTGTTCTGGACGCTGTTCATTGAACAGCATCCTGCAATAACAGGCATGTACTTTATTTTAACACCCGTCCTAACGATGTGTGAATACAGCAGACGGCATTGCATTGACTTCAACGCAATGCAGCCCCTGCTGTAAAGAACGGACGCTGATTCCATTGCATTTAGAGTCCGTTCTTTACTTTAAAAACGTTGTGTGAACATAGCCTTAATGTTATTGGCTGGTATAGAAAACACTTTTGAATAAGTTCTATGTGTAATTTTGTACATAGTAGTGCGGTGTATAAATAAACGCTAATAAGTAAATAGGATCCTATTTTGAAGGTTAAATTATAGTTGATGTATTGTCGTTTTCCAGTGATAGGACTAAACAACTTTGCTGTGTTTTATGGAACTCTTTACTGCCACAGTACATGAAATAATGAGACAACAGTTTGAGTATGGCATACAATGTAGAGCAATTTGCTCTATGCCTCAGAGCCAGATATACATTCTGCAAAAGATGGTGCAGATAGTAATTGAAGTTCCCATAAGGCAGTGAATTCCACTGATCAATACTGATGTGAAATACTGTAGGAGGTTTAATTTAGTGGTTGAGGCATAATCTGGTCTCTTGAGGTTCAGACTGACGGTTTTCTCCATAGTGATGTCAATAACCTTTTGGCATTTTGCTAAGGGTTTTGCAAGAATTTATTAATTAAATGTAATAGGTGTTATTTATACTGTTGACCTGTGGAACACATTATGATTCATGTTTGGTGCATCCTGGTAAATGTATGACCACAGTTTAGAAGGTCACAAAATCATGCAGTGAAACCATGAAGTGGGTCACAAGCTGTTAGCTCTGTTTCTTCTGTGCTGGACATGCCGAGTTTTACTGCTGCCCAACTCACAGTGAAGTAAATGGGAGCTGTGCTGTAGTAGACCAGTGCCACCACTACAGAATGTACAAAGCTAATGCTCCTAGTACCCTTCATTGTGTAGATACCAAAGCCACAACACTATTAAATACTAAATTCATCCCACAACAAAAATAACATGTTAATTTCCTCAGTCTGTATGATTACAGTAATACCAAATGTATATAAGTTTTACTAGTTTGGCAGAATAATAAAAAAAGTGTTAGTACATAAAAGGGCCAATTTTTGTTCAAGGACGCTTGTACATATAATTTTTTCATTGCTCACTTTTTCTGTTTTGGAGGAAGTCTGATTCACAAAATATTAAGAATAAAATACAGTGCTTAACATGCAGAATAAGTAATATATTGTTTTATAGTTTGGGTTTTTTATGGAGGTGGAAATACCAATATTATATATATATATATATATATATATATATATATATATATATATATATATATATAAAGGTTTTCAGAGGGGTGCTCTGGAGAGGAAAAAAAACATTTTAAAAGATTGCTTTAATAAAGTTATACTACAAAGTAATATAACTTTATTAAGTGTTTTATTTCTATATGTACTTCTGGGGCCTGGAAACAGTAAGGGGTGACACAGCCCCCTCTACTGCCAAGAGTGTTTGTGTCAGGAACTGCAGTTCTTGATCCCCTGCTCTGATTGAGCAGTGCTATACAGAGTAGGTTCCTGTCCCACCCCCCACCACATGTTCTGTATATTCTTATATCCTAGTGTCCACCAGCTTCAGCACAATTAGCAGTGATTGCTGCAGGACATTGAGATTGTGTCAGGACTCCTCTTCCCCCTGTGTACTGTATATACAAATATACAGTAGACAGGGGGAACAGGACTCTACTCTATATACAGTAGTGCTGTTTGGCAGCCCTAGTATAGAGCAAGAGATCGTAGCTTCAGGACCTTGCAGTTCCCGACACAACGATAGTGGCGGCAGAGGGGCCGTGTCACCCCTTATATGCTGTTTTTTTTTTTGTTTTTTTTTTTAATAAAGTTATATTACAAAGTAATATAACTTTATTAAAGCTATATATTTGCAAAAAATGAAGTTTAACGAAAAAATATATATCTTTTTAAATGGAAATGGGGGGAGGGGGGTATTATTTTATCCTAGTACTCAATAATTATATTTTATAAAAGTACCTCCTTAAGATTTCTTTAATAGTGTCCCATACCTTCTATTGAACCTGTAACATACATTTTCAAATCTGCTTATTTTCAAGCTCAGCCAAATAATATAATTTTTTTTTAAAACAGAGCCTAACTTCTTATCATCACTTAGTTGTTGCAGTTAAGAAGAAATGCAATTTCATATCTTCTAGAAAATTATATTATCAATATATATTGCCATTTTTTTCCTATATCTCTCAAATAACCTAAAGCTAGAAATGAAATTTGAGCCTCTAGTCAATATTTTGAGCGGTTTAAATGCAACATCAAAAAGTGATAGGGCAATGGCGAATTACTGTATATCTGTGTTGTGCTTATATTTTAAAGGGATTGGTTGGTCAAAAAATGACAATGTGTCAGTTTTATTGTATATACAGACATAGGATTAGGAAAATCTTTCCATTATCATTAGGGAGTGGGCAAGTTAGGACACATTTATTGTACTGCGCTTGCATAAGGTAGGACTCTGTACATAATACTAAAAATCTGTGAGCTTTTATTTGTAAATTTTCTCATTCATATTATTTTTATTAGTTTTGTGGCAAGTATGGTAACTAATATAAATGTAGCTTACATTCTGTAAGGGAAGGGGAAAGGAGACAGTAGGGGATGGAATTCGCTACTCATATGGTAGTGTAGAGGCAGCAGAATTATTATAGGTTGCAGGCTTTTCTGAACAGATAGTCCAGACAGAACAAGCATCGTGCTAATATTAAAAATGGTTTTGTTAAGAACAGCCTCTCCCGCCATCATCTGCTTAAACACCATAGCTCCGTCTAGCTTAGTCCTCACAGTGATTGAACAGAATCCAATAAATGCCCAGAACAGATATAGGTCCCTGATCAACAGCGAGACCTATTGA
This sequence comes from Dendropsophus ebraccatus, assembly GCF_027789765.1. Lineage (NCBI taxonomy): Eukaryota > Metazoa > Chordata > Amphibia > Anura > Hylidae > Dendropsophus > Dendropsophus ebraccatus. The sequence goes on from NC_091454.1 coordinate 151,450,721, forward strand.
ATTTTCCATCTGTCATATCTGGTACTGAAGTGCATTGATAGCATTAAATAAAAATTTGTAACCCTTTTTTGCCTTGTATATGAATTCTGGCCATGTGTTCATGTATATGTGTATGTCTATGTATGTATATTTATGTATATATGTGTATACTTATGGGTTAATATCTGTCTGTCCAGTGATTTATTATGTTTGATGGTTTATTGTATATACTTTGTATCCTCCTGCTTGTGATGTCACTTCCTCTTGTTGGATTTAAATATGGCTACTTCTCACTGCATTAACCAAGCATCTGATGAAGAGACTGGTCGGGTCTAGAAACGCGTAATGCTGAGCCTTTTACATATTGTTTTATTATTTTAATAAAGTCGTTTTTTATACTTCATCTGTTGGAAGTAGCTGCGCCTGTTAATCCTGCTGGAATTGGGAGAGGAGGGCTGCATCCTCTTTCTGAACAGATGAGTTTTCAGGTTGCATTTAATGCTTTACAAAGTTGAGAAGTCCTTGCAGGCAGGGTCCTCTATCCTTATGCACCAGTCTGCCATTTACCTTATTCATGTAATGTGTTTTTGATTTTGTAATGTTCTGTTTCTCACCCCCTATCGCTTGTATAGTGTTCTGGCATCAGGAATGCTTTAAAAATAAATAATAATAAAATTAAGAGTCTGATCATTGGGGTAGCAAGTTTTAGCTGCCATAAGCACACAAGGCACAAAACGTAACCTTTACTTGCAATAATTAAAACAAGCAACAATGCCCCCATATACAGAATCCAACAAGGCCATCTAAGTGAACCCCAAATAACCACATTAACGTGCAGGATGCATCAATGTATTGATACATTCACTACAGATAGGGGTCATTTAACCTCTTAAGGACGCATGACGTACCCGACGTAGCGACCCCATGACGTACCCGCGTGGCGACCCCGCTATGAACCGCCGCCATTCCGGGTGCCCCTTGTAGCCTGGGAACACGGGTATTAGCGGGCATGGTCCGATCACCGTACCCGCTAATACAGTAATCAGATGCAGCTGTCAAACATGACAGCTGCATCCGATTGCCGGATGCAGCACTTCCCTGGTGTCTAGTGGGGGAGATCGCTCCTCCGGGACGTGCAAAGTGCAAAATTGCGAATTTTTGGTCGCATCAAATCCAGAAAAAATGTAATAAAAAGCGATCAAAAAGTCGTATATGCGCAATAAAGGTACCGATAGAAAGTAAACATCATGCCGCAAAAAATGACACCTCACACAGCCCCATAGACCAAAGGATAAAAGCGTTATAAGCCTGGGAATAGAGCGATTTTAAGGAACGTATATTTGTTAACAATGGTTTAAATTTTTTACCGGCCATCAGATAAAAGAAAAGTTATACATGTTGTATATCATTTTAATCGTAACGACTTGAGGAACATGAATAAGAAGTTTACCCCAGGGCGAATGGCGTAAAAACACAGTCCCCCCAAATAAAAGAAATGCTTTTTTTTTTTTCAATTTCACCACACTTTGAATTTTTTCCTGTTTTCGCAGTATACTTTATGCACAAATTCAGCCTGTCATTGCAAAGTACAATTAGTGACGCAAAAAATAAGGGCTCATGTGGGTCTCTAGGTGGAAAAATGCAAGTGCTATGCCCTTTTAAACACAAGGAGGAAAAACGAAAATTGGCCCCGTCCTTAAAGGGTTAAAAAGTAAAACTCAGGAGCTTCTTACCCTGCCTGTCATACATGTGGTGGGCTCAGTAGGTTTCCAGTGGCCCAGGGAAGGCACTTAGTGGAGATAAATGTACTCAAGCTGGTAAGCCCTAAAGTAAAAAGGTGCCTTATTTCCTCTTACACAGGCCGTGCAAGTCTTAAAACACCAGTTGCTTTAAGTAGTTGTCCAGTTTTGGGCCGTCCTCTATATAGGCCATCAATATTAGATTAGCAAGTGTATAAACACTGAAGAGGCCATAGTGCTCACACAATCGCTGCGGCCCCTTGAAACAGCAGACTGGTGGGGAGTCTGAACTCCACTCATCTAATATTGATGACTAACTCTGGCAATAAGCCATCAATATATACTAAGATGTATAACTTTTAAAATCAGCTGGCATTTTAAGACTTGTTCCTCAAGCTAGACAATGTAACCACTATGATTCTTTGCACCAAGTAAAGTGAATGAAGCTTTAATCCGATCTCCTATCTCCCCTGACTTATTGACTTATTTCTAAGGTGTGAATCATACTACAACATCAACCAGAAAATGGTACAACCAGGAGGGAAAACAACCTGTTTTTACTGCAATATACTTTGGTAGGTGTGAAAAACAGGCCATCATGAGACGTCTGAAGGAGAGAGAGACATTACACCAATCATGTGGTCCCAATATGGTGCCAATGTGGCTTTTGCAGTGAAAGTTTTATAAATAAAATAAAAAAGTCTGCAAAAATAAAAAATATAAATTATTATTTTTTTACCATTTTATATACCTAAATGCAATAATGAAATTAAAATGAATTATATAATGACAATCATGTAATGACAAAGAGCCATTAGAGACAATTCAATGGCTAGGGTGGTGGGTTTATTAGTTCAATTGCATGATGGAATTGGGTTGTTCTTCATAGATTATCAGACCTGAGGCAGTCGTCACTACAGGGCAAGTGTGGAGTGTCAGGTTCAGGGCTTCAATTTTAACTCAATTGAGGAATGTAATATGTAAGCCACAGCTGTTTCTGTAGATATGTAACACTTCAAATGTTCTTCAAAATAGATGACAACACGCCATACATTATAAAACATAAAGAGTGAGAGTCTTGACATTTATGTATTTTGGGTACTATTATGAAATGTTGTTGAGAATCACTGTGTGCAAGTTAGCCAAGGGCCTTTGAAAATCAAAAGACAGTGGTCTTTGTTAGCAAAAAATTGTATGCTGTGGTTATATGGTTATATGGTTTATTTATTTTTACTATATAACAACAGCCGTACTTCATAACGACGGCCGTTATTTCTCAAATAACGACCATTGTTTGCACATCGGCCACTGTTATGAAATAGGGCTGTTACATAGTGTGAACATAGCCTTAAGCAATATATGAGAAGAGAATGAGATTTGTGGGTTTTTAACATTTCAGCCTTTTTTCGCCCACCAGGGAATTGCCAGTGTAATCATTTGATTGCTGGTATAATACATTGGCATACTGCTGTATTGCAATGTATTATGTCTGTCAGCATTATGCCTCATTAGAGCCCCAGATGCCATGACAATTCTTTACCATGCCAGTGCCTATACCCATGCCTGATGTGGTCAACGGTGTGAGGGCTGTTACAAAGGGAAAGCCTAGGCCCCCTTACACTGTATAGTAATGTCGGCCAAAGTATCCACTGATAGATGATTTTCTTGTAGATAGGGGTTGGGTGTCATGGAGTTTCACTGCCTGACCCCTTTGTTCTCAGAGAAAGAAGCTGCAACCAGAGCCGTCTGGCTGTGGTTTACCCCTCCCCCACACAGAAAACATGAATGTTTGGCTGTGTGTGGGGAGGAAAGATAACCATTCGGCTAACAGAACTTACATAGGCACCTTTAAATGCTATGCTCTCTATTGATCACAGGGTTAAAGTGCCAATAGGGATGGTCCGAACCTGCCGTGGTTCGGGTTCGTATGAAGCTGAACGCTCAGCATCAGATTCCCGCTGTCTGCCCTCTCCGTGCAGCGGGTGGATACAGCGGGAGGACCGCCTGGAAAACTGGGATACAGCTTATGGTTATGGCTGTATCCCAGTTTTGCAGGCGGTCCTCCCGCTGTATCCACCTTCTCCACGGAGAGGGCAGACAGCGAGAATCATTTTCGAGGGTTCGGGTTCGCACGAACCCAACCCGAACCAGGTTCGGACCATGCCTAAGTGCCAAGATCAGAGTTATCTCCAGTCTCAACAGTTGCAAAAGGAACATTGCCTAGTTTATCAGCCGCACTCCTGTTGTCATAAAACGTGAAGTAACCCTCTCCCATGACAGTTATATGCATCATGGAGTGTTAGGGATTAAATGTATTTCTCAGACAAGACTCTTCATGATCCTTGAATTGTTTGGAAGGCACACTGCTGAAAATCAGTGTAATGAAACATCCACATTTTCTTCCTGCTGCCATAGAAGCAAAACAGCCTTCAAAATAAACAGGCTTTTTTATTTTTTATTTTATACAAGATTAGCATTTCAGTGCTGTTTTTTCATAGGCACCAGCTGTCATCATTATTGTTTGTCGCCTAAAAGTTATCTTTGGAGTTGAAACACGAAAACTAAAAATGACACAGCTTTGTAAAAATAGCATTTTCTTCCATGGAACATAGAAACATAGAGCTCAATAGCAGAAAAACAATTAGAATATCTTGTATGAACTATTCATTTTCTTGTCGCTTCCAATCAATTCTTTCAGTTAATGTTTGTTTTATTATATTTTTATTGTATAGATTGTATAGATGCACATCCCCAATTTGTTTGGCTGTGTGAGTCTACAGAGTCTACAGCCAAACAAAGCATTTCTAGAGATGTACTGTAACAGTTTTAGGGTTGGTTGCTCTGTACCCACAATCTGACCCCCCAAACCACTTGTACCATCAGATAGCTGCTTTTAATCCAAGATCTGTCCTGGGGTCCGTTCGGCAGGTGATGCAGTTATTGTCCTAAAACACAACTTTTAAACTGGCAGCCCCATGCCCAACGGCCAATGCTGAGATTGTGTATGCATTAGGCTGGCACAACCTCTCTGTCCCTCCTCCCCGCCCTCATCATTAGGAATGCTCCAGACAGACTGTCTCCTAATCATCCGCTGTGTGAATACTCAACATGGGCTGAATCGTTAAGGCACCTGTGCAGTTTTCACCGCAGATAAATAGGAAATATCCTGCCTCTGGCATTCCTAATGATGAAGAGGGTGGGGAGGAGGGAAAGAGGGGTGGTGCAAAGTTAGGGCACAGATATTCTAGGCCATGGCCATTTGGCACAGGGCTACAAGTTTAAGGCTATGTTCCCACTACGTATGAGACCAGCCGTTTCGTGACCACGGCCGGTCTCTGCCTGGATCATGCGGCCGGTACTTAAGTATCGGTCGGATGATCTTTCCAGTCGCAGTGTTCTGATGTGGGCGCATCAGCGCGCGCCCGCATCAGAACTTCCCCCTGTACACAATGAAGCAAGCGGCTGAAGCCGCACGCTTCATTGAGTGAACTGACAGGGGTTTCCTACAGCCACAATTCATTGAATTGTGGACGCATAAAACTGATATGTCAGTTATTTGCGGGGCCGTACGGGATCCCGGACGGAGCGTATACTATGTGTATACGCTCCGGCCGGGATCCCATAGAACGCAAGGCAATGTGCATACTCGTGTAAAGTACAGCAGTTGTTGCCAATGGCAACAACGGCCGTACTTTTACGCAGTGTGAACATAGCCTAAAAGTTGTTTTTTAGGACAATAACTGCATCACCTGCCGAACAGATCCCAGGACAAATCTAGGATTTACAGCAGTTATCCAAAGGTACAAGCGGTTTTGGGGGTAGGTCAGATTGTGGGTACAGAGTCGCTTTAAACAAGAACAATATGACGATTGCTCATATGATAATCATCCCATGTAAAAGGGCCTTTACGGTTTGCAAACTAGAGATTTAGGTTATTCAAAGGTTCATTCACAAATTTGTTTTCAGAAAGTTTTCATACAAATTATATAACTTTCTCTTTAGTTGTAGAAGCAATTGCTGTGCAAGTGATAGAAAGTGCAGCGATTTGGATTAACACCTTTGAACCAGCCTTTCAGTGTACCCTGGATAATGGTACCTACAGCTGACATATTGGTATTTAAAGCACAGAATGATGGAGTGAATAAATCCATGGCCGCCAACTATGACCTATGATGTGCTAAAGCCGTTTTGCCTTCTTGAACACTTATCCCCTATTTACAAGTGTATGATCACAGAATATCAAACTGGGGTTCTGACCAGCTGTGATCATACATTTATCCCCTGTCCTGGTAATGAAGGATTAGTTTTCATGGTGCACCTTTAAATGGTGTGACCCCTTTCAATCCACATATAAAAATGACAACTATGAGCAACAGCTGCTCTGGGGGTCAGTCATTCACCCTTTCTGAAAGTGGCTTAAAAGGGTTTTCCAGCCAAAATGTACTATCCCCTTGGCTATCCACATGCGCCGATAACCTGTTCAGTGCTGAGCTACACAGTGAACAGGGATCGTTTATTGTGTAGCAGTGACCCTGTGTAACTGCAGCTCGGATACTATTCACTTGAACGGGAGCTGCAGTTACACGTTGCCTCCACTATGCAATGAATAGAAACTAATTCTGTTTGCCACCAATCAGTTAGTGATGCTCTGTTCTGTGGATAGCTCATGAGTACAGTTTGTGCCCAGAAAACCCCTTTAATGCATACGATAGCAGGATTTTTAAAATACTTTGAACCTTTTAAAGGACTCCATGGCTGGCATGTAAAATCATGGCAACAATGTGAAACCCAGCCGTACTAGTAGATTGCCAAGTCGACAAAACACTGCAATACTATAATATTAAACCACCAATAAACAAATGCCAAATCACTGAAAATTGTGCAAAAATCACAATCCCAAAATGGCCCACGATTGATGTAATGTATGCTTTGCATGTTTTTATGAGCTTGTCTTGTCCTGTAATCATGCTTCCATGTCTTTACTTATACTTAATATACGTATATAATATACGTATATTACGATGCTATTAATTTGCACCTTATGTGATATGGTACCTGCCCCATAGAAGTGGTTCTCAGTCGCTGGCCCATTGTTTGTGATATTTACGCCACTTTATCAATGTAATCAATAAAATTTGTATATTGTAGAAGTGACTTACCTCCTGTAAAATGTGGCAGGTGAGGCAGAGTCTCAGTACTCTCTGGCTTTTATCCCTTATCCAACCCTAACCATAAAGTTCCAGGCCGTTTTCTGAAAGTGGTAAGGGTGGGGGTGTCAGTGGGTCCAGTAGTCAGGAAATAGCTGATGAGATTCCAGATGTGGGTACATGGTAGGATGACAGTAACCCAGAGGTAACAGAAGCAGAGCTCAGAAACTGTTATGGTATTCTACTGGAGACACTGCACAGCACAGATGGACAGGCAGGGGTTAACCTCAGTGTAGTAAATGTTATTATCCACCAAATAGGGATACAGCAGAGCTCCATATTCAGTTAAAAAGCTGACTGATAATCGGCACAGATTCACTGTCAATGCAATGGTCCAGGTCACAGAAGGGTCACCATATTATTAAACACACGAGTCAGGCAAAGGCAACCCTAGGTAAACAGGCAAAAGTCAGATACAGGATAGAAGATCAGCAGCAACATACTTTTGGTATGGCAAAACCACAGCACTGCTCTGGCACCAGTAAGTGGGTAGGAAGCCTTAAAGTGTCACTGTCGTTAAAATTTTTATCCCCCCTGTCTTTATGGTTTTCATATGGAGAGAGAAAGTAAAAGCAGCAAAACAGGACAACAAAGAGTTAATTTACATTCACATCCTGGGCTCTCTCCTTTGACAGGCACCATGGACCTCTCTGACCTCTAATTAGGGCTCTGAATAGCTCCCCCACTGAGGAATCCTTTGTTCTTAGCTCTCAGCTGCCCGCTAATCTCTCTCCTTCCCCCTCCCCTCTTCATAGACCAGACAGATCCGACTGATGAAAAAACAGTCAAGATTTCCTGATTCTAAGGAGTGGATGACAGAAAGGAGAGGAGGGGGGACCTGGGAAAAGGCTTTTTACATGCAGATAATGGCATATTTGGCTAATAAACCCAATTACAAAGTTTCTTAAAATCGCCTGGACTATTGATTTCTGCAAAAAAATTTTTTAACGACAGTGACACTTTAAGTAGGAGATGCCAAGCCAGAACAGGTCAAGGACTGAAATGCTGGAATCACAAATGGCAGTTTTTTTTAGCCAAAGCCACAAGTGAAAGGAATGAGAAAAGTAAAGAAAGTACCTATACTTCTTCTTTTTGTTGGATCCACTTTTGGCTTTGACTCATAACTGCAGTGGCAGTGATGGTTATTCCACCTTAAGGGCCACAGCAGGAACAATCTAAAGGAGGAGTCTGAAAAGAATAAAATAAAAGATAAAATTGCAGATTTTTGGTTACATTACATCTACGATGTCCAGGATACCTTTTTTTTTACAATAAAAAAAAAGATTGTGGCCAACTGGGAACAAACCAACCTCATCTGACATTAAATTGGCTTTATCCAAAACTTTTCTCTGATAGATCTTACTCTACAAATGAACTGTCGTGAAAGAGTTTTCTCCGAATGATCTCCAAAATGATCCTTCATCCAGTGTGAATGACCATATCTGCCACTATGAAGTCAAATGTGTATGACTGCATCTGCAAAGTAAGTATTCAATAGATAGTCCAGTGGTCCACTTGTTGTACAATCATTAGGCTGGGTCTACACATCATAAGACACCGGCCGTTCTGTGACCCCGCCATGTCACAGAACAGCCGGTATCAGTGAAGATCATCTGATCTTCCTTTGTGCTGAATTGGGATGCGGGCGCACGCTTCCATTTCACCATAGCCGACAATGGAGAGTGGGGCCGGAGCCGCACTCTCTATTGTGTGAGCTGTCAGGGTTGTTTGGCCGCTATTAAATGAATAGTGGCCGCACAAAACTGACATGTCAGTTTTTCGTGCGGCTGCTAGGGATTCCGGCTGGAGTGTATACTATGGGGGACATGTCTCAAGCAGTGTACCTTGTGCTCCTTAGCATTTTTTGGCGTATGTGTGATGTGCACAGACCTTCATCAGGTGCGCCTGTTTTTTTCCTTCTTGACTTATGTAGGCGTGGTTATACCTAAGAATAGCTGTGATTTGTGATTGTGCACATTTTGGAATATTCGCATACTTATTCGCATGTGTACTCCAGTCCCAGGGTAGCAGAACTTTCCTAACTAAGGTAAATTCATGAATACCTGCAATAAATTGTGCAGCGCCAGGAAAGCTACGGCAGGTGATTAAAGGACAACTCCGGCGAAAATTTTTTTTGGCTTATTTAACACACATTACAAAGTTATATAACTTTGTAATGTGGTTAAATACCCGGTCTGGCCCCCTTCCCCCACTTTCCGACCCCCCACCCCGGAAGTTAAAGAATATATACATTACCTATTACGGTCGTCACGGTCCTCTTCTCTGGTGTCGGGTGATGTCAGAGCTGGGGGCGGTCCGGGTCTTCTTCCTCCTCGGCGTCTTCATTGAGAGTGAATGGGAGAGAAAAGGCTGCTGGTGCACATGCGCACCAGCAGCCTTTTCATTGGCTGGAGCGCATCACATGGCTTCCAGCTTGCTCAGCCCTGATTGGCTGAGCTTGCTGGAAGCCATGTGATGCGCTCCAGCCAATGAAAAGGCTGCCGGTGCGCAAGCGCGCTGGCAGCCTTTTCTCTCTCATGGACCCGGAAGAAGGAGACATCGCTGGACGGCGGACGCAGGTGACGGTGAGGCGGCCGGCGGCCGAATGGAGTGGCGATCGTCACCGGAGGGATGGTGAGTATGGTGTCTGTGTGTGTCTGTGTTTTTTTTTTTTTTTTGGGGGGTCCCGCCGGAGTTGTCCTTTAACCCCTTAAGGACAGAGCCTGAAATGGCCTTAATGACAGAGACAAATTTTATGAATATGACCTGTGTCACTTTAGTCATTAATAACTTCGGGATGCTTTTACCTATCCGGCTGATTCTGAGATTGTTTTCTCGTGACATATTGTACTTTACATTTCTGGTAAATTGGAGTCGATACTCATAACAAATCTTTATGAAAAAATCCCAAATAATGTGAAAAAATGTGAAAAAATGCATTTTTCCAACTTTGAAACTTTTTTGCGTATACAGAAAGTGGTTATACCACATAAATTATATATTAAATAGCATTAGCAACATGTCTACTTTATGTTGGCGGCATTTATTAAACTATCTTTCATTTTTTTTTAGACGATAGGAAGCTTAAAACATTAGCAGCAAATTTCCAAATTTTCAGTAAAATTTCAAAATCAGATATTTTTAGGGACCTGTTCAGGTTTAGGCTGGGTTCACACTACGTATAGTTCAGGCAGTATTGTGGTCCTCATATTGCAACCAAAACCAGGAGTGGATTAAAAACCACAAAGGATCTGTTCACACAATGTTGAAATTGAGTGGATGGCCGCCATTTAATGACAAATATTTGCTGTTATTTTAAAACAATGGCTGTTGTATTGAAATAATGGCAGTTATTTACTGTTATATGGCGGCCATTCACTCAATTTCAACATTATGTGGACAGAGCCTTTCTGTGTTTTTAATCCACTCCTGGTTTTGGTTGCAATATGAGGACCACAATACTGACTGAAATATACATAGTGTGAACCCAGTTTTAAAGTGTATTTGAGGGGCCTGTATGTTAGAAAGCCCCACAAAGCACCCCATTTCAGAAACTGCACCCCCCAAACTCTGCAAAAGCATATCCAGAAAGTGTTTTAACCCTTTAGGGGAGTCACAGAAATAAAAGCTAAGTGTGTAAGGAATTTGAAAATTTTAATTTTCTGTGCAGAGATTTTATTGTAATCCAATATTTTTCATAATTATAAACCTATTACCAGAGAAATGCACCCCAATAATTATTGCCCCGTTTCTGCAGTTTATAGAAATACCTCATATGTGGCCCTATTGCGCTATTTGACGCAACCACAAGCCTCAGATACAAAGGAGCGCCTAGTGAATTTCAATGGCTCCGTTATATTTGGTCATTTCTGACTGTACCACTTCAGGTTGGCAGAGGCTCTGGGGTGCCAAAACCTAAAAAACACCCCTAAAGGGACACCATTTAGAAAACTACACCCCTCAAGGAATGTAACAAGGGGTGCGGTGAGCATCTGGACCCCATAGGTGCTTCACAGATTTTCCGAACAATATGGCGTGAAAAAAGAAAAATTTATTTTTTACACTAAAACGTTGTTCTAGCCTTCAATTTTTCATTTTCTTTCTTAAAGGGATAAGAGGCAAAAAAAGACACAAAATGTGTATCGCAGTTTCTCCCGAGTACGGAAATACCCCACATGTGGCGATAAAGTGCCAAGGGGGCGCAGGACGAGCCTCCAAAGGGAAGGAGCGCCAATTGGCTTTTGGAAGCTGAATTTCACTGAAAAGGATTTCAAGCGCCATATCGCATTTACAGAGCCCTCGTGCTGCCAAGACACTGGAAACCCCCCACAAGTGACCCCATTCTGGAAACTAAACCCCTCAAGGAATCTAACAAGGGGTGCAGTGAGCATATGGACCCCACTGGTGACGGGCACAAATGTGGAACAATGTGACGTAAAAGTAAAAAATTTCATTTTTTCACTTTCATGGCACAAATGTGCCCTTCATCAAGGGGTCCATATCCTCACTGCACCCCTTGTTAGATTCCTTGAGGGGTGCAGTTTCCAGAATGGGGTCACTTGTGGGGGGTTTCCAGTGTTTTGGCAGCACGAGGGCTCTGTAAATGCGACATGGCTTTCATCATCCATTCTAGCCAAATCCAACCTCCAAAATCCAAATGGCGCTCCTTCCCTTGGGAGGCTTGCCCTGCGCCCACATGGCGCTTTATGTCCACATGTGGGGTATTTACGGACTCGGGGGAAATTGCTCTACAAATTTTGTTTTTTTTTCCTCTTTTAACCCCTTGTGAAAATGATAAATTTAAGGCTAAACCAACATTATAGTGTAAAAAATGTAATATTTCATTTTCACGCCACATTGTTCCACATTTGTGCCCGTCACCAGTGGGGTCCATATGCTCACTACACCCCTTGTTACATTCCCTGAGGGGTGCAGTTTCCATAATGGGGTCACTTGTGGGGGGTTTCAACTGTCTTGGCAACACAGGGGCCTTTTGAATGCAACATGGCCCCTCGAAATCCATTCCATCCAAATCCAGCCTTCAAAAACCAAATGGCGCTCCGTCCCTTCGGAGGCTTACTCTGCACCCGAATGGCGCTTTATGTCCACATGTGGGGTATTTCCAAACTCAGGGGAAATTGCGCTACACATTAAATGTTTTTTTTTATCTTTTAACCCCTTGTGAAAATGAAAAAATCATGACAAGATTAATGATTTAGAGTAAAAATTTTACAAAAATTACACTAAATGTTGGTCTAGCCTTGATTTTTTTCCATTTCCACAAGGGGTTAAAAAAGAAAATGAACACAAAACGTGTAGGGTAGTTTCCCCTGAGTACGAAAATACCCCACATGTGGGCATAATGTGCCATATGGGCACAGGGCAAGTCACCAAAGGGACAGAGCGCCATTTAGAGGCTGGAATGGAGGATGGAGGCCATGTCGCAATTACAAAGCTCCTGTGCTGCCAGGACAGTAGAAACCCCTGACAAGTGACCCCATTCTGGAAACTACACCCCATAAGGAATCTAACAAGGGGTGCAGTGAGGATATGGACCCCACTGGTGACAGTAACTTACGTAGAACATGTGCCGAGAAAATAAAAAATACCATTTTTTTCATTTTCACGTCCCAAATATGGCCGTCACCAGGGGGCCATATCCCCGCTGCCCCCCTTGTTAGATTCCTTATGGGGTGTAGTTTCCAGAATGGGGTCACTTGTGGGGGGTTTCTACTGTCCTGGCCGCACAGAGGCTTTGTAATTGCATCATGGCATCCTCTAATGGGAATGGCGGCCATACCTACTTAGCTGGGGAAAAGGGACAATTCTAATTTATTTGGGGGTATTAGGCCAATTATTAGTTTATAAGGTTGGAAATGACAGGTGTCCATCAAACTCAACCTGTGTTGATCCAGAGGAAGGCAAAAACCCCTCGTGAGGCAGACGACAGTAGCCTCATCACAGGGGAAAATTCCTTCCCGACTCCATAATGGCGATCAGAATAATCCCTGGACCAACGTGACCCCTGAAATAGAAATAAGGGACAGAATTTAGATAATGTAGAACCCCAATGACGTGTAGTACGCCTTGAAGCGATCCAGTATGCAGAGGCCGGGGTGATAAGGACAGGCGTCACAGTGGAAAATGGTGTCCTTCCTGATCCCCCTGTTACCCCACACTCTACACTTCTTCTGGGGTCTCCCGTTCTCCTGTGTGCGGGATGTCACCTGGAAAATGTTGTCCTGGTGCGATACGGGGTCCTTCACATCCAGAAGCGCTGGGTCCGCTCCATGGCTGCTAAACATTAGGGCTCTATTACTGCTTCTGATATTTTCGGATCGTGCCGCAAGCTACAGTAGCTCGGGCAGCGAGGGACCGGAAGAGGGGGTGCTGGTATAAAAGTTATCCCCGTACAGGTGGTGACCTTTATCCAGCAGTGGGAAGATCAGTTCCCGGACAATCTTCCCACTAACTCCGAGGATGGGGGGGGGGGGCAGCTGGGGGCTGGATTCGGGTGTCCCTTCCTACATACACTGTAAGGGTACATGCACACTGCGGAATCGCGACAGATAACCCTTCGTGCATTCCGCAGCTGGCACCCACCGGCGGACTGATGCAGGCGCACGTCTCCGTCCGTGTCATAGACTCCATTCTATGCACGGGCGGATTCCGCTCTCCGTCCAATGTGTTCATTCTTTGGACGGACGATGGAATCTGCCCGTGCATAACATGGAGTCTATGACACGGGTGGAGACATGCGCCTGCATCAGTCCGCCGGCAGGGTGCCAGCTGCGGAATGCACAAAGGGTTATCCTTCGCCATTCCGCAGTGTGCACGTTCCCTAAATCTGTAAGTGTACCCTGAGGTACTCTCACAGAGTTTGTAGAATTTCACGCCATACCGTCATCTCTTATTGGGACGGTACTGGTGGAAAAGACATGTCTGGGGGGCAGCGTACGCTACGCTACCCCCAGACACGTCACTGGATGATGAGGATGAATGGAGGAAAGAAGGACCCCCCCATTCATCCTCACTGGCTGTTTCGGTGTCGGAGGCAATAATAACGTATGCGTCCGACACCGAAAACACCCTGGGGGCCATCTTTATACGGGGATTGGTATATGGGGTATGTAGTGGTGTAGTGTCAAACTTTATTCAATGTAGTGTGGTGTAATGTAGTGTTTTTTTACGTGTTTTTTTACAGTAAGTATAAAAAAAAAACCTACGCCAACAAAGGAGTTGCTGATAAATGTCGCACTTATGTGCTGCACTTATCAGCAGACCGTGGCAGTAGAATATAGAAAAAAAACACCCTACGCCAAAAAGGAGGAGTTGCTGATTAGCAGCGCACTTTCGTGCGATGCTGATCAACACTCAGCGGCGATAGGGTGCGGAAAATAGAAAAAAAAAAATTTGAAAAAAAAAAAAAAAATTTCTACATTCTGAACATCCCTGTAGCTGCTGATAAGTGTATTACACATATCAGCCGCTAGAGGGCAGCAGGGCGCAAAATACGGAAAAAGCCGACGCTGGAGCCGAAAATAGCCGAGAGAAGCCGAACGTGACGTCACGGAAGAAGCCGAAGACCCGAACGAAGACGAGGACGCCGCGAACTCGGAAGACGCCGATCAGGAGCCCGGGACAGGTGAGTAATGTACAAATACCTGCTCTGGACCCCTCGGCTACCTAGCTGAGGGGTCCAAGGCAGGTATTTACTATTTTGGGGGACTCTGATCGCCGTGCCACCGGCCCGATCGCCATTACTTTTTACAGTAATGGCGGGTCGGTGCCGTCCTCGGACAGCACCGACCGCTATTTTTTTCCGGGTCATCGGGTCACCGATGACCCGGAAAGGTTCCGATCGCCGCTATTGGCTGATCTGAATTGATCAGCCTATAGCGGCGATAGTAAGCACGGGGGGGGGGGTTAACCACCCCCCGTGCCGAGAAGCTATGATGGCCTGCTATGATTTATAGCAGGCCATCTTCCCCGACCGCTGTGTGTGAACACGCAGCGATCGGGGAAACATCGGGCGTACCTATACGCCCGTTTGCGTTAAAGCCCACCCTGCGGGGGCGTATGGGTACGCCCGATGTCGTTAAGGGGTTAATGAACCAACATGTGAATATTTATAAATACTTATATATAAGCCAGTGCACAGTGCTAAAAATATTCGCAAAAAAAGGTGCAAATGATAAATGTCCCCCTATGTGTATACACTCCAGCCTGGATTCCCTCTGACTGCAGTGCAACATAACTTTTGTATTAATCATGGCTGTTATTGCAAATCGGCAACAATGGCCGTGATTAAAGGGGTACTCCAGCGTGGGGGCAATTTTTCGCTGGGACCGGGGAGGAGGTGGCCGAGGAAAATGACGTCCACTTACCCCCCACGGTTCCAGAGGCGGGTCCCGCATCGTGGCGCTCCGGTCCCCAGTTCCCGGCCGCTTCCGGGTGTCTGATGCGGGCCCAAGATGTGATGTCTCAGGTCCGCTCAGCCACTCAGTGAAGGAGGCGGGACCAAAGCGGACTTGAAACGGATCCCGCCTCCTTCACTGAGTGGTTGAGTGGACCTGAGACGTCACATCTCGGCCCGCGTCAGACACGAGGAAGCGGCCGGGGACCGGAGCGCCGCGATGCGGGACCCGCCGATGGAACCGTGGAGGTGAGTGGACATCTTTTTTTTTCTCTGCCACCTCCTCCCCGGTCCCAGCGAAAAAGTGCCCCCACGCTGGAGTACCCCTTTAATACAAGCGTTACATTGTGTGAACATAGCCATAATTTGCTTCTTTGTAAAATGTATCTAATATGGCTACTTTTATTGTATTGAGTTTCATATACTTTACTTTTCTATTGTTTAAAAATTTAAACATTATATCTACCAAACATGAATAATAAAATGTAAGATTTAGCTGTAACATTTTATTAAATTTCAGTGATTAATTTGTTTCTATATCACAGACAAGTTTTACTGCAAGTACAATAAGTACAAGTCTGCAGCACGAGATGCTAAAATGGCCCTCTAGTGGACATGTATTTAAAGTTTTATAATTGTACAGTTTAATACATTCATATTTTGGGACTGAATAAGAGACTCCAAAACCATCTGTTTGTCTAGGAATCTATGCCTTTACTGCTGTTATCTCATTGACTCATTTACTTCTTATAACTGTTACAATAGAAAGCCAGAAATATTATGTAGATATTTTTAAACAATGTGATTAACTTTTTTTTATTTACTTTTTTATCTATTTGTAGTAATTCTGGCTCAGATTTATCAAGGTGTGTAAAATAGAAACAGATGTAAATTGTTCAATGCAACCAACCACAGTTTCTGGGTAGTTTAAAGCTTTGTTCCCACTACGTGATCATGGGGAAAGGCGGATATCTATTTATAATGACTGTCGTAAATAATGATAGCCTTTCTCTGCTGAATGAGGGCACATTCCCGAAGAGGGAACATAGCTTATGCCTATGTTCCCACACAGTATTTCTGCTCAGTATTTTGGTCAGTATTTTTCAACCAAAATCAGGAGTGGATTGAAAACAGAGAAAGGCTATGTTCACACACTGTTAAAATTGAGTGGATGGCTGTCATTTAATGGCAAATAAGGGACGTTATTTCAAAATAACAATGGTTGTTTTAACCCCTTAGCGACCCATGACGTATCTGATATGTCATGGCGCCGCGGGGGGTGTTCAGAGCGGGGTCCCGCCGGGACCCCGCTCTGAACGGCGCTGATCCCGGCTGACACGTGCAGCCGGGCAGTGCCTCTGTTAGCCGGCGCGGGTCCCGTTGCCGCGCCGGCTAATTAAGCACTTCAATGCAGCTGTCAAACCTGACAGCTGCATTGAAGTGCTTTATGCACACTATCCCTGGTGTCTAGTGGCACGGATCTCCCCCCCGCGATGCGATCGCGGGGGGGAGATCCGTTCTTCTGCCCCTGCCGGGCCTCAGCGTCGGAATGACGCTGATCCCGGCTCGGCAATAGATTGCTATGGCCTGCAGCAGGCCATAGTAATCTATGATCGATCTGATGGATCTTTGCTGTGTATATACACAGCATTGATCTCTATGAGAGATCAGTGCTATGTATATACAAGCCCCCCAGGGGGGCTTCTAGTCCATGTAAAAAAAAAAGTAAAAAAGTGTTTTTATTATTAAAAAATCCCCTCCCCTAATAAAAGTCCAAATCACCCCCCTTTTCCCATTTTATAAATATAAATTAATAAATAAATAAACATATTTAGTATCGCCGCGCGCGTAATCGCCCGAACTATTAATTAATCACATTCCTGATCTCGCACGGTAAACGGCGTCAGCGCAAAAAAATTCCAAAGTGCAAAATTGCGCATTTTTGGTCGCATCAAATCCAGAAAAAATGTAATAAAAAACGATCAAAAAGTCGTATATGCGCAATCAAGGTACCGATAGAAAGAACACATCATGGCGCAAAAACTGACACCTCACACAGCCCCATAGACCAAAGGATAAAAGCGCTATAAGCCTGGGAATGGAGCGATTTTAAGGAACGTATATTTGTTAACAATGGTTTGAATTTTTTACAGGCCATCAGATACAATATCAGTTATACATGTTATATATCATAGTAATCGTAACGACTTGAGGAACATGCATAACAAGTCAGTTTTACCATAGGACGCGGAAAAGAAACGAGTCCAGCTCCCGGCAAGGTGGAATCAAGTGCGTTGTTTATTGTATCTCCGTCACCGTACACACGTGCGGCATGCCCCCAACTGAAGCCTATGTGTTTCGGCTGCTACACCGCAGCCTTAATCGTGGCCATGATTAAGGCTGCGGTGTAGCAGCCGAAACGCATAGGCTTCAGTTGGGGGCATGCCGCACGTGTGTACGGTGACGGAGATACAATAAACAACGCACTTGATTCCACCTTGCCGGGAGCTGGACTCGTTTCTTTTCCGCATCTACTCAGGACACCTGTTGGAGTGTGAGCCCGTGCTGTGAAGCTCGGTGGATGGGGTAAGCTGGCTTTTTTCCGTTCATGACCTTACCATAGGACGGACAGCGTAAATGCAAAACTCCCCGAAATCAAAACAAATTCGTTTTTTTTTCAATTTGACAGCGCAAATGATTTTTTTCCGGTTTCGCAGCATATGTTATGGAAAAATAATACCTGTCATTGCAAAGTACAATTGGTTTCGCAAAAAATAAGCGCTCATATACGTCTCTAGGTGAAAAAATGCAAGCGCTATGGACTAAAATGGAATAAGCAAAAGCGCAAAAACGAAAATAGGCTTTGACCTTAAGGGGTTAAGATAACAGCAATTATTTGCCATTAAATGACAAGACATCCACTCAATTTTAACAGTGTGTAACATAGCCTTTCTCTGTTTTCAATCCACTTCTGGTTTTGGTTGAAAAATACTGAGCAAAAATACTGTGTGGGAACATAACCTAAAACTGTTTTACACTTTTTGATAAATATGTGCCTATATTGTTTTCAAAGCTGAAAAAAAGATGTTTGTCCACCTGTTGATCCAGATAAATGCATAAAAAAATAAATAAAACCTACCGTAGTAATATACACTGAAATAACACAACATAATACTCACACCTTATTTTTGTCCACCTGCACTACCCCCTGTTTGTATGTTCGTTGTTTTTAACATTTCATCCAGTCGTGACTCATTGTTTTTTCTGTACTACTCTGATCATGTTTTTATTAATAAATATTTTCTTGTTGTGATAAAGTAGAGGTTCAGTAATTTTTTATCGGTTTTCTACCGTAGTAATAGCTGGAGATGCATTCTCTGGAGAAGTAAATATAAGAGCACAGGAACAGGCAGGATTAAGATAGTTCGCTTTGAGACAGTAAACCTGCTGCATAAAGATGCTGATGGTTTAGTGTCCTAAAACATACTATTTGTTTAAATGATTTATAATGACAAATAGTGCTAGAGATGAGCGAACAAAACTTCCTGAACCGAGATTCGTTTTGAACTTTGCATAAAAGGTGATTTGGGTACAAACTGAATTTTTTAAAATTTAATGTCATACCAGAATATATGCAGGAGCTTGCCATTAGCCCACCATTCAGCTCCTGATCAGTGAACTGACCACACGTACATTGTAGAGAAAGAGATAGGTAGAGGCAAGGAGAGAAAAGGTTGATTAGGTAGAGAAACTTTAAGGAATGTAGTTGTGTAATCTTTGTAGCTGTGAAACAGCTACTGTCACTTTGTGTGTCACTAAGCAGTGTCCACAGCTCTCCTGGGTGATTTTAACCCTTTGAATCACCTGTCAGGTGGCATCTTCTGTGCTTTATAAAAGCTGTATATTTTAGGATAAAGAATGTGATTATACATCAGTCAGCCAACTCTCTCAGTTGAATTTAACCCTTAGAATAACCTCTCAGGTGACAACTTGATTATACATCAATTTTGAGGCTAATTTTGTAGAAATAGAGCCCCTATAGTCCCACTATTGAAGTTGCAAACATTTACCTGTTTTAATGTAGTCTGTAATAATTTGTGAACCTGCCAAACCAACCCTTTTAAAAGTATTTCTAAATACTATGTTTAAAACAAAAATCAAGATTTTAATTTTAGGCCATTATCTTCTGGCAATGTAATGAATTTGTATAACAAATGTAACGGGCATGATCTTAGATCTGATTTTCCTAACAGTGAAGAGCAAAAATAAAAGTTTATATTTGGGAAAAGGTAAAATGAATGCAGCTTATCCTCTCACTTGCTTTTTGGTTCACAGCCAGGTTCCCTTTCCAAAAATAGGTTTTTATAATTATACCAGCAAATTGCTGTATTATTGGAGATGTTAGTACTTTTTATGAAACACACTATCTGCTTTCCAGTTGCATTTTGCTATCCAGTACAAGGGCGGACCCTCCAAATGTGCAACCTGTGTAGTTGCCCAGGACCAGGGGCGTAACTAAAAATGGCTAGGCCCCATAGCAAACTTGTCAAGAGTGCAAAGGCTTGTCAAGAGTGCTTGCAGTTAAAGGGGCATTTGCAGAACCTGGGAGGCCGGCTCGGCCACCTGTAACTGCAAATGATGAAAGCTAAGGAAGCTCAGTGTATTGCAGGAGTGGGCAACGGGGCCCCCTGATGCGGTGGGCCCCATAGCATCCGCTAAGGCTGCTGCGGTGGTAGTTACACCCCTACCCAGGACCGAGTAGGTAAGGGGGCATTCACTTGTCCGCAATTTTGTGGGCATTACAGATGGGGAAGGTGAGTAATGGACTCGTTCCACGCCTTGCATGATGTGTCAATATCATGCCTGCAGTGGGGAAACTCTTTGAATTGCCATGGCACTGTAATGACACTAATTCTAACAAATGGGAGTGCCGTGGATATCCTTCATACTTACTATGACTTGGTCTGGGTCAGAACCACTACTACTGGCACCCATTCTGCAAATCCCTACTGTGCTGCTTTTTTCCCTTGAAATATCTATCTATCTATCTATCTATCTATCTATCTATCTATCTATCTATCTATCTATCTCCTATCTCTCTCTCTCTCATAGCTATCTATTTAGATCACCAAAAAAGCCACAGCACTCAAACTTCAATAGCAATTAGTAGTTTGTTAACCCATGTGTAACAGCAGTGATGTTTCGACCCTCACCATGAGACTTTTCAAGCTATGTTCTCATGAGGAGGGCTTAAACATTGTTGTTGGTACGCTTTGGCAAATAAACCACAAATTTTCAAGTTTTGCAGTGCTGCAGCTTCTTGGTGATCTCTACAGTTTACTCTTAGGGATCACATGTGGATATTGGTACCCATCTGTTTTTTTGGCAACTATCTGTTTCTTTTGAGAGCTGGAAATCTATCTATCTATCTATCTATCTATCTATCTATCTATCTATCTATCTATCTGTCTCATATGGACCTACCTGCTATTCTTCCACTTATTGACCATGTTATTCAGGAGGATATCTCTGAATCAGCTGCACAGAACAATGTAAGTGATAGATCACACTGTAAAGCTTCTCTGTCACTGGTTTATGCTACCCTGAGATAGGACACCATAAACCTAATGAAAGAGTCTCTTTAGGGGCTAATATGCCAGATCACTGTGGGTTCCTGTAGTAACCATGGCAACCCTAAACTGTGAGGTCAATAAAAGAGGTTCCATAAAAGAAAGGCACCGCTGCCTCGATCAGTGCCTTCTTGGATGTGCAAGAGGACCTTGAGCATGACTACTTTACTCTTCTTCCTTTGAGGTAATTTGGTTTTAACATGGGCAAAGGGGTTGTCTGATTTAGACTCCCTCTTTAGCTGAGTCTCCATCTTCTTGAGAAATTGACCTAAATCTGTAAAGGAGAAAAGCTACTTCCACCTATTAATAGAGTATATAGCAATCAGATCTCTTTTACATCTGGTGTAGTATATTTGTGGTCTATTTTTGTTATGTTGTCAGGTATAATGTACAGTAGTATTACCCTCTAAACCCAAGAAAGGGGCATTTCTTCAGTGAAAGGGTTGTAGATTAGAGCCCATCTACTTCAACATCTACATAGACAGTGCCCTGTGAAAGAAGTTGTTTAGGACATATCACACCTTTACCTTTATGTACAGTTGGGAAATTAAGTATTCAATATATTGGTGACTTTAGGTTTTTTCCCCCTACAAAGAAAGGAGAGGTCTGTAATTTTTATCATATGTACACTTAAACTGTGAGAGAGAGAATCTATAAAAAGAAATAAAAAGAAATCCAGAAATTACATTTTTATGATTTTTAAATAATTCAATAAATAGAATTTTATTGCATGAAATATGTATTTCATTACATACCAACCAGCAAGAATATTGTCACTCACAGACCTCCTACTCTGCAATCATTAGTCATTTTGAACCCATTACCTGTATAAAAAAAAAAAAAAGCCTGTCCACACAATTAATCACAATTCAATAGCTCCTCCATGGCCAAAAGCAAAAACCTGTCTAAGGACACCAGAGACAAAATTGTAGACCTGCACAAGGCTAGGATGGGCTACAGGACAATAGGCAAGCAGCTTGTTGAGAAGGCAACAACTGTTGGTGCAATTATTGGAAATGAAAGGAACACAAGATGGCTGTCACTCTTCTTTGGTCTGGGGCTCCATGCAAGATCTCGCCTAATGGGGTAAGGATGGATGGGGCCATGGATCAAAATTATTGGACAACATTCTCCTTCCCTCAGTAAGAGCATTGGGTCATGGCTGGGATTTCCATCATGACATTGACCTGAAACACACAGCCAGAGCAATTAAGAAGTGGCTCCGAAAAAAGCCTAGCCACTATACGGACCTGAACCCAACAGAAATCTTTGGAAGGAGCTGAAACTCAATGTTGTAGTTCTTAGCAAACTTCTTTCTCCGAACCTGAATGCTTGGCATCTGACTCCCAGCAGCTGGAGAAGTTTGATGCCACTCTAGGGAGTCATGGAACATGGATACAGCCATAGACTGTACCAACATTTTTCTGCCAACCCTAGAACAGCATCAAGCTTCTCCACCCACTGGGAGTCAAATGCAGGGCGTTCGGGCTCAGAAAACATTGCTGAACTCGACCAAATAGGCAAGTTTGCTTAACAATGATTAAAGGGTCATTCCCACCTCCCCTTATAACCTTGCAATGTGCTTGAAGTTCGCTCCTCTTCCTGGTTTTTCTATGGGGGTGGGCTCCTTCATTGTGATTGGTCTGAGGCAATAAGAGGGGAGAAGTTAGGGTTTTGTATAGGGCTATTCTAAAAATTGGCACACAGAATATACACAGAAAGAATGAACACAAATGGGAAAAAGAGATGGGTACAATCGCTGATAATGAATGGTTAAGTATATTGCAAAGTATTAAATTTACATCAATTAATATGAAGCAAAGGCTAGTTCAACTTAAGATTATTCATTAGCTTCATAACTCCCCGGACTTATTGTGTAAAATAGCAATCTGATTGGATTCCAAATGCCCCAAATGTGAGATGGAAGCAGCAAATAATTAGCGTTTCTGGAAAGAAATGGCACTGCAAGTTAAATCCAGAATAGTTGCTGCTTATCATCCAGATTGTCCTTAAGAGACATTGGACCTCTAGTGTGATTCTGGGGGTAAAAGAGTGGGAACACTTAGTTAATAAAATACAAATTTATGAGAAAATCTACAGATCACAGACAATGAAGGGGATAATGAATCATACAAAATATAGGGGTCTGGATGGGAGGAATAATTTTGTAATAGCTACCATTAGATCTATTAACTTTTTTGGGGGGTCCTTTTCTAGCGTAGTAAGATTTGTGGGCAGCGTGTCCTCAACATCTCTCTCTTTCTGTCTCTCTGTTTTTGGCAAAGCATCTAAAATTCCCCACTGTATGTATGTATGTATGTATGTATGCTATATAGTATTGGTGCAACTGTTAGTTTGCACTTATTGTGGCATCCAATGCAGGCCTACAGAAAGTGTAACCCTGCTTTTCCAGGTGCCTGAATGTCAATATTGCCTATTTAGGCAGGAGGGATTATTCACTGACAATCTAGCCAAATGGGACATACATGATGGATTCCAAGTCTTCTAGAGCTATATACACTCCATGTATAAATGTTGGCTGGTGTGCATATTACCCTACTTTCCTGGGTTCCTGAAAGGTTATTCTTCCTGGATTTGTCTAGGTCAGTAAGCAAAGTCAGGAACAGACTATAACAGGTCATAAAGGAAAGACTGAGATTTCTCCCCTTTTCAAATCCATTTCTGGCTATGACTTGAAAAATCTGTATGTGTAAACACACCATGAGGCTGGTGCTGCCTGCAGGTTCTGCCGCCTTTAAGCCTCGCCTAAAAATACAAAAAAACAAAGAAATATTTCTGGTTTTAATACCAGGGGTGCAAGATGTTGCTGGGCTGCTTATCATGAACCTGCGTATCATTAACAACTGGGAAGTATCTGTATCTGTCATACACACAAAAATAAAAACAAACTAGAAGACTGGCAAAACATCATAGTTCATTTAACTCATGTTTAGTGATGAGCGAACATGCAACACAATTCGCTCAACTAATGCTGCGTTTACACGAAGCGATAAATTGCCAAATCGATCAACGATTTTGAAGCAACGATTTGGTTTTTATAACAATCAGCGTTAAGACGAATAAATCATTAGAAAAATCGTTTAAAAATTCGTAAGGGTATATTCACACGGGCGGGCTCGCAGCGAGATTCTCGCTGCGAGCCCGGCAGGTCCTGGCAGTTCCCATACACTACATACTTGCTGCGGTCTAAACGACCGCAGCGAGTATGTAATTCTGCCGCCCTTAACCCCTTCTGCTCCCTCCCGGCTCCCCCACTGTAAGCATACATTACCTGTCCTTGCTGCACGGGTCCGGCGTCCTGCTCTCCCGTCCGGCCAATCAGTGGCTGCGGCTGGGAAACACACTAATTGGCCGGACAGGAGAGCAGGACGCCGGACCCGTGCAGCAAGGACAGGTAATGTATGCTTACAGCGGGGGAGCCGGGCGGGAGCAGAAGGGGTTAAGGGCGGCAGAATTACATACTCGCGCAGTCGTTTAGACCGCAGCAAGTATGTAGTGTATGGGAACTGCCAGGACCTGCCGGGCTCGCAGCGAGAATCTCGCTGCGAGCCCGTTCGTGTGAATATACTCTAAGAAAAATTGTTACTGCGATCATATTTAAGATCGCTTAAGCTAATATTTTACATAGGGTAAATCGGTGAAAGACTGTTTATACGAAGCGGTCTGCGAATTTCCAGCGAACGACGATTTAAGAACATGTTGAAAGATCAAAATGAACGATTTCTCGCTTGTCGTTTGATCGTTTGTTGTGTTTGCACGGAACAATTATCGCTCAAATGCCATCGTTTATGCGAAAATTTGAATGATAATCGTTCAGTGTAAACGCAGCATAACATTGATAATCTCCTAGCTGCAACTAATAAACATGCAGAGAAGGGGCTGGGAGATCCTGCTTTATAGCAGCTGTGTTAGCTGCTGGCATAGCAGTGATTGTCCGGCTGCATCAGGTGACCTGGGTGTATATAGACCTAGGTCTTCAGACTCACTTGCGGTCTGTTAGCTGAAAGGGAGAGCTGCTGGAGCAGGGACAGAGCAAGTGTAGGGCTTAGTGTGGTCAGGTAAGTAGGCGATTAGCTTACAAACAGTTTAAGGACTAGTTGTCTGTCAGTGTGACCGACAAAGAAAAGCTAATTCTGTACAATATACCAGCATTTTATGGAAAACAGGTATACAGCTAATAATAGTCAGTTATCCACAAATATTTTAGAACAAGAAAAAGTCATTTTTAGAACTAGAAAAAACAAAAATAAAAATCCTCTGCCATACAGTATAGTACCAGTATTATGCAGTCTAACCAGTGTCCTAGTGCAGTGAAAAAAAAAAAAAAATAAGGCAGGATAATATGGAAATTCTCGCCTGGGCCTGTTGTGCTAACCAGGGGCACAACATCTGAATGCTTATGTAGGTAAGGGATTGCAGCCTCTCCTATAGATTCACTGTGGAATCTCAAACTATAGACAACTCCTCAACTCAAGAATGTGGGCATCGGACACAGATTTAATGGAGACAACTATAGGTAAAATAAATTATTTATTCAGACACAACACATTTTGAAGCTAGTACGGCTGTCCGAATAAATGATTTATTTTACCTAAAGTTGTCTAAATTGAAATCAGTGCCCAATACCCATAACACCAACCCCTCCTCCACCTCCCACACATGTCATGCCTAAACCACGTTCTCGACTTGATGGTTCAGTTCTGTGCTCATTCAAATTCCAGGGCCTCTTCAAAAGACTGTATTCTAAGCCGCGCCATAGAGGGGTGGGGGGTTTCTCCCACTGGGGGCGGGCTGGCCCTCCTCCAGTGCTTCACCCCCGGCCCGCTACCCGTGAATAGAATAGCGCTATACACAGGAACCGAGCCATGGTTCAAAAGAAGGACAGCGGCACCGGCTTCCCCGTTCTATACATGGCTAATACCTCTGACCTGTAGATCCATTCATCTACTAAAATGACTATACAAAAATGTCATGGTATAGGTTTTAACTTCTTAAAGGGGTTATCCAGCGCTACAAAAACATGGCCACTTTTCCCCCTACTGTTGTCTCCAGTTTAGGTGTGGTTTGCAATTAAGCTCCATTTACTTCAATGGAACTGAGTTTCAAAACCCCACCCAAACTGGAGACAACAGTAGGGGGAAAGTGGCCATGTCTTTGTAGCGCTGGATAACCCCTTTAAAGCTCTTGAACTCAGTCAGAGCACATTGGAACGTTTATGTCTCCTGTGCTCAGTATTATGAAACACATATTTGGGGTATAAACTTAGCTGGCATCATTTTTAAACTACAGTGGCACCTTAAGAGTTTAAGAGTAACTTGGTTTAAGAACGTTTTGGTTAAAGAGCTCAAAGGTTTTCAAAATTGTGACTTGGTTTAAGAGCATTGTTTTGGTTTGAGAGATCCCAGTACTGGGTGGGAGCGAGAGTAGAGGAGGGGTATGGTCTGCATAGCGAGGTCTACAGCACTGTACTCTGACCCAGGAAGTCTCCCTCACTTTCCAAATCATAGCAGATCCACTTCAGGCTGGGGCTCACATCAGAGGACAGGACTGTGGAGGTAATCTCTCCATAGCTGTAACCCCTCTCTCCCCGGACAGAGAGTGCTGCATGTATGTGCCCACATCTGCCCTGATCATTCCTTCATGCTCCCTGCAGTCTCTGTCAGCCCTGATTGGTCTATGCTGAATACACACCCCTTGCCCATTGCTGTCATGTGACCACACAGCCCTCTGACAGCAGCCCTGCTTCTCTATTCTAGCCTGTTGTACTACGCTACTGCATTATGAGGATCTGCAGCTCCATCTACAACCTGCTGCTGTGTTATCAGGGTTATGCACTTACTATACATTATACACCACATGCTGATTGCTATACTGTACAGTAACTTATAATATCACATATTCAGCTGTTTCTAAATGTTTGTTTCATCTGTTATACTTGTTGTTCAGAATAATCATTATTTTTGAGGTGTGGAACCAATTGTCTGCATTTCTATGATTTCTTATGGGAAAATTTGCTTTTGTTTAAGAGTGGATTTGGATTACAAGCACTGTCCCAGAACGAATTATGCTCGTAATCCAAGGCACCAGTGTACATATTTATGTGTTAGATACGTGTTAGATCTTTACAGCCATGATATTGTATGTGTAACATGCATTTGGTGTCAGTGATAACTGCTATTAAGCATTCTATTCCAAGGCTTTCTATGCATTAATATTTTGTGCATGTTACTGGTATCTTGGCAATTTAAAGGTATGTAACAATGTTTTATACAATATTCCAGCTTTTTGATCCTCCAACTCCAAAGTTTTTTTTTTTTCACTTGTCCTTTGTGTATGTTTAAATGGGTTTTCTATGTAAGCTTATTTCTGATAAACTGCATGCATACATTAGGAAATTACTTACATAGCAATTCCCTAATGGACTAACATCCTTTAGTCATGGATTATTAGAAGGTACTGATGATGAGAGATTCTGACAATACCATTACACTATGGAATTGCCCTTTAAGTGATTCTCTAATGGTTAGGTTCATCGGAGATGAATGACTCTGGATACATAACACAAGGCAATAAAGTGGGCATCCATAGCCATGGGTGGATTCCTGTGCCCTGTGGTAACCCCCCAGGTAGGAGATGCTCCTGTGGAAGATGATGAGCCAGGATGAAGTGGAGCAGATGTGGATAAACAGGCGTTTACAAACATTCCCCTCCAGTGTATTCCTTCTCACACTGTATTTCTTTACTACAAGGCACAGAGGCCTAGAGGAGGAGGAGGAGAAGGATGGGGCAGCAGCCGTCACCATGGTAACAGCCTCATCCCCTCCCTCCACTCTCTCCCGTGCATTCTTCTTCTCCTATCTCAGCCAGGGGCTGTGTTCTTCCTCACACAGGTTCCAGGGCAGCCATTGTAAGAGCTAGTGCATGCAGCTTCCTGGGTTCATTAGTAGTCTCAGCGTGTGGCTGGGAAGCAGGAACACAAAAGAGCTGGCTGCTGCCTGACAATCCGGCTCCTCCGCAGAGAGGGAGACAAGCAAGGCGCTGCAGGCACAGGTAGGCAACTTAGCAGGGCTCTGACCTGCTCCCCCCACAAGGGCTGCCCTTCATGGAGACACACTGAGAGCTGGCATGAGGAAGTGGCATGAAAGTAGAGAAACCATCCTGGCACTGGAGGCTGGGGATGGTCCCACTGGTTTGGATAGAAAGCAGGAGGTGGTTGGAGTGTGTTTCCATTGTACGTGATGAGATGCTGCTGCTGTACTGTGGGGTGTCGTCAGTGTACAGCTCCCAGGCGAGGTTTGTTTCCTCTGATCTGTTGCTATAGGGAGACTGGGGATGCTGTGCATGCTACATGATGGATAGGTGCAGCTGCTGGGCATTGTGCATGCAGGACCTCCCTGCTAGGAGTTCTGTGAGGTGCTGCTGCTCCTGCAAGGAACACACAATGTGCAGTCACACCCTTACCCCAAGAGCTCACAGTCCACAGGGTACTGATCAAGTTGAAAGGGATGCCTGTTGGGTTGTGTAAGGATTGGATCACTACCATATAGCTACATATGTATAGTTTTTATTTATGACATTTTATGAATGGCCGCTATTTGTAGCCTGTCCATACTCTGCAGTGCTGTTCTCCCATTACTCTCTAATGAAGCTTGCAATCTAATTTAGCTAGCTAAGCTACCTACAGTTTAATAGGAAACCGATGCAGCTATGTATATACTTCTGGAGTGTGGGAGGAAACCAACACAAACCCTGAAAGAATATGTAAACTTCAGCAATGGGGCCAGTGGTGTACTTGGTATCAGGACACTTCATGGTATGTTATTATCTATCTATTCATAAGCTAGTGGTGTACTTAATATCAGGACACTTCATGGTATGTCATTATGTATCTATTCATAAGCTAGTATATACTAAATATGTACAATGGTAAATAAACTTTGCAAAATAAGAACCATCTTTACCATGTAAACCTGTTTATCTGTGAATTTGGTCCTGCTTGGGTGACTGCCAGCTGGCAGCACGGAAATTGGCATTACTGATAATGATGATGGCATGGCTGTCCTGGGCATACAAGACAAGTGTTAATTCTAGTAAGTCTCTGTCATTGCTAGTAAGTCTTGCTGCTCTGATTTTTAGCTTCATGGATCTCAGTGGAGACTTGCCTATGGATGACAAATGATTCCATTAAACTGTCATCTTTAGGTCAGCAGCCACCATACTTCACTCACTTGTTCTGCTGGTCAGTCTTTCGCAGTTTATGGAGGATGGAAAGGCTGCATTTACATAGCTAATGCCTTGGTATAATGCGCTTGCTCTCTTATTGACTCTAATGCAGCTTTAATATGCAGAGTGCCATCATCATTTTCTATTATTATGTGTTTCGCACTTATGTTTGGCGATGTGAAAAAAAAACAGCGCACGCTAAAACACTGCACATTTTACTCCATTATATGCAATTTTTCTATACCTAGCTGCATCTTGTGTTGTTGTTACCACACTACAAATAGAGATGTTGCAGCATTATATAAATTTGCCTCTGCAATGAATGACACATAACAGTAGCGGTCCATGGAAAGAGCAGTGTGTTTCACTCACCCTCTTCATGGTAGCTGGACATGTAAGCGAAGTAAACAGATAATTTGATTTCATAGGCTTGCAAGGGCCGAGGTTTACATTAACCTATGCCCTCCTAGATATTGATTTATCTATAGGATTTGGAAGGCATATATTGTCAGAGGGCTTTCTGCCTGCTAACCAAGGAGTTCAGTATTTTTCAAGTGTCAGTGGTGGGGGGAATTTACATGGATAGTATTATGTTCTTTCTCACAGATTCACAGCTTTTTTTTTTTTTTTGCTCTCTAACCCTTTGATCAGAACTTTATTTCAGAACATTCATTGATTTCTGCTTACCAAATGTCAAAATCATTTTTCAACCACACAGAGCTAGAACAAAATGATATCACAGGGTAGTATAAATCAGCCTGAAAGAGGCTGTTATTAGATGTGAGAATTTAGAGTGTAATACATTAGAAATCAGGCAGATTTCTGGATTTTGTTCAGCCTATGAAACATTTTTTTTTGCCTTTCATATGTGTGAAACAATTTATGGTCCAGTCTATTTTAATTTACCAAACCTTGTCATTTAGCAAGCTCACCTCCCTTTATCTGATATGCCCTCTTGTTGACAGCTTGTTGTCTAGGTTACCGACCACCACTCTGCTCTAAAAGCAGTGGTCTGGCTAGGAGATAAATTATATATATAATATAAAATATAGTGGTACCATGGTTTAAGAGTAACTTAGATCAAGAGCGTTTTGGTTTAAGAGCATTGCTTTGGTTCAAGAGCTCCCTGTACTAGGTGGGAGTCGGAGTGGAGGAGGGGCATAGTCTGCATAGCGGGGTCTACAACACTATACTCTGACCCAGGAAGTTTCCCTCACCTTCCAAATCATAGCAGATCCACTACAGGCTGGGGCTTACATCAGGGGACAGGACTGTGGAGGTAATCTCTCCATAGCTGTAACCCCTCTCTCGCCGGACAGAGAGTGCTGCTATACTGTGCCCACATCTGTCCTGCTCATTCCTTCCTGCTCCCTGCAGTCTCTGTCCGCCCTTGTGTTTCCCATCCTCGCCATTATGGGGCTCTGCAGTTCCATTCTGTATCTACAAACTGCTGCTGTTTTCTTTCAAGTTTATGCATTTACTATACATTATACTCCACATGCTGATTGCTATACTGTACAGTAACTTATAATATGATATATTCAACTATTTCTAAATCTTTGTTTCATTTCTTTTACATGTTATTCACAATATAAAATGAATATTTTTGTGGTGTGGAACCAAGTGTCTGCATTTCAGTGATTTCTTATGGGAAGTTTTGCTTTGGTTTAAGAGTCAATTTGGATTACAAGCACAGTCCCGGGACAAATTCTGCTAGTAATCCAAGGCACCACTGTATGTTTATGTATGTGTGTGTATATATATACTTATATATATATATAATTAGCTACATCACTGCTTTTAGAATAGAATGGTGGTTGGTAAATGGGCTGTCAACAATGGGCCAACATATTAGGAGGAGACCGGTTTGTTAAATCAATATATTTGCCAAAATATTTGACCTGATGAGCCCTACAAGTATTACTATATAAGTTGAGATGGGAATACCCCTTAAGCTTTTGTACAATTCCTAGACAGCCCTTGGTGTCCATAGGAAAACAGGTCTGATCATTGGTTTTGTATTTCTATTAAATATTTGCTGTGCTTTGCATTAGTAATTCTGGACTGGAGAATGATGGACATCTGGTCCTTCACAGTTGAAGTAGTTGATGCTGTTTATTGTAACAAGCCTAATCTCTATGATATGGCCGCAGTAGATTTTAGACCATGCCCACCCCATATTTGTATAAAGTTAATAAAACAACTTTCACCACAAAGTGAGGACCCCTATGGTAAATGAGAGCGTAGAAGCACTGCGGATTCTATTGGCGCTATACAAATTAATACAGTGGTGCCTTGGATTATGAGCATAATTCATTCCAGGACCGTGCTTGTAATCCAAATCGTCTCTTAAACCAAAGCAAAACTTCCCATCACTGAGATCACTGAAATGCAGACAATAGGTTCCACTCCACAAAAATATTCATTTTATATTGTGAATAACATGTAAAAGAAATGAAACAAAGATTTAGAAATAGCTGAATATATCATATTATAAGTTACTGTACAGTATAGCAATCAGCATGTGCAGTATAATGTATAGTAACTGCATAAACCTGAAAAAACAGCATTTTGTAGATACAGGATGGAGCTGCAGATCCCAATAATGGCGAGGGCTGACAGAGACTGCAGGGAGCATGAAGGAAGGAGCAGGCCAAATGTGGGCACAGTATAGCAGCACTCTCTGTATCCGGGGAGAGAGGGGTTACAGCTAGGGAGAGAGGGGTTACAGCTATGGAAAGATTACCTCCACAGTCCTGTCCTCTGATGTAAGCCCCAGCCTGAAGTAGATCTGCTATGATTTGGAAGGTGAGGGAGACTTCCTGGGTCAGAGTACAGTGCTGTAGACCCTGCTATGCAGACCATGCCCCTCCTCCACTCCCCCTCGCACCCAGTACAGGAAGCTCTTAAACTAAAGCAATGCTCTTAAACCAAGTCCTAATTTTGAAAAACTGTGAGCTCTTAAAC
Organism: Dendropsophus ebraccatus; assembly: GCF_027789765.1. Classification (NCBI taxonomy): domain Eukaryota; kingdom Metazoa; phylum Chordata; class Amphibia; order Anura; family Hylidae; genus Dendropsophus; species Dendropsophus ebraccatus. The sequence goes on from NC_091454.1 coordinate 151,482,903, forward strand.
CAAAACACTCTTAATCCAAGTTACTCTTAAACCAAGGTACCACTGTATTTATTTTTTTGTGTGTTTTCTACATTAAGGCACGTGCAAACTACTAAAATGAAATCCAAAAAAACAGTAAAAACCTTATCATGCTTCAAAAAATTACAAATCTTTACAATAACACTTCCAAATACTCAATCTATCATTTCCAAATCACTTATAGTACTTTTCATAAACACACCCTTAAATATTATAATAATTATTATTATTAGAAGTCCCAGGTCCCACAACTTGTTAATTTTTAACTATATTTGCAAATATTATCTAACTTTTGAATTATATTTACTGCAAGATTATTTGTTCTTGACTCCAACTTAAATAGGTCATAGCAGTATGATATGTGGAAGTCTGACCCATGGGACTCTAACAGTTACTGATAACAAGAAATCCCAGCGACTCTATGGAAATGAAGTGCAAAAAGTGGCAGATAAAATTGTTATGGGAAAGGAAGACGTTTTCTCCACTTCTCCACTTACTGACTGCAGAAATCATACATTAGGGGAATAAAACTACCAGCGAAAAAATGGCTTTTCCTAAGAAACCAATTGCAGTACAGACATTATTTAATCAAAGCCTATTGAAATTTGAAAGATGAGCTGTGATTGGCTGTTCTGGGAAAGACCATTTTTCTGTTAGGTTGTGTTCTTATATGCCTAGGAAGGCATGCAGATAAAACCAGACCCCATTCATTTATTGGTAGCAGCACAATGTAAAAGCCCTATTACACGGAATGATTATCGGCCGTTATGGCCAATCTTTCTGTGTAATAGAAGGCAACGATCAGCTGACATGGACGATGTTGGCTGATCGTTGCAATGGTTTATTGAAAGACAAACGACAATGATGGTGATCTGCTGCTGTCGCTCCATGGAATAGGAGCGGCAGCAGCAGACTGCCGCCATCCTCTATGGTCTGCCCGAACAATCTATCGATTCCCTGGACAGCCCCCCTATAGCTCCTCGCGGTCTGCCCTGTACTTACCCGCTCGCCGCCATATCGCTCATTTGCTCCTCACAGTCGCCCGTGTAATAGGGGCTTTACTGATTATTGCTGGCAACATTTTGTGCCTATTGATAAATCCATTTGGCTGCATGCGTTCCTAGGCATGAGAATGTGGTTATTGTTCCCCCATTGTATTCAGCTGTACAGAAGACGGCAGTGAGACCTTAGGTTTAGCGGCCCTATAATGGCAGTCACTAGCTTTTGCTAGTCTGCAGGTTCTGACTCACCATGATTCAGAGATAAAACATAATTAGCTTAAGCTGAAGTGCAGAATGTTAGAACAAAAAGTCATTAGATCCCCATTACTGATGGCGGTAAATCTCCCTAGGAATCAAAATATATTAAATTCCTCCCACCTTTATACTACTCCAAACTATTCATGATTATGAAAATCTTACGCAATAACACTCTTCACAAATATTCTTGAATGACAAGTGCAATATTGTCTATACTTGATGTGCATACATCTGTAACTTTGGTTAATGTTTTTCCCCTCACATCATGCACACTCACTCTCACTAGTTCTACATTGCCTTTTGTTTCATTCCAGTGCAGCTGCATACATGCATTTTATTAATGTAACTGGGTCATGTGATCTTACCCACATAAAATCACAGTGTTTAATGTGTCAGAGGAAGTGGTCTGTCCTGGGTCAGACGAGTTTCTGTGCACTACAGGAAGATATCATCACACATCATGCTGCTGCTGTCTCTATGGGCTCACCATATATAATAGTTATACACCTCACCTGAGTTGCAGCTTTTGTCAGTGCTCTTGCTGCAATTTTCTACAATAGCAAGAATTGCACACATTGCGGTAAAAATGCTTAACTTTTATGTAAATTTGGGAACATTATAGCAAAAATACAGTAAAAAAGCAACATGTGAACACAGTATAAAGACTTTAAATCTTTATTAAACAGCTCTATTGCAATTAAAGGTCAAATCCCTATCTCCTCATGGCAGTAAAACTGCATGTAATCCTATCTGGACTAACAATTAACAAATACCATATCAGTGTTACTAGAACAAACTAGTGCATGACTAGGTCCGTAATAACATTAACCCATAGTGAAAGAATAAGATAAGATCTCCAGCTTTAGGCCAGGTTCAAACAAGGTATGACAGTGGCCTTTCTGTGACACGGCTGTGTCAGTGAGTGACTGCTGTCAGTGAAGTTCACCTTGGCCGGTACTGCAGTACAGGCTTAATGAACTTTATTTCTTTTTAATTGAAATGCGGGCACATTCGGGTGTGCCCACATTTCAATTACCTATAGCCGACAATGTAAAGTGTGGCTGAAGCCGGACTTTACGTTGTCTGCACTGTCAGTTTCGTGTGACCGCTATTCAGTGAATAGTGGCCACACCAAACTGACATGTCAGTTTTCTATGTGGCCGCTTGAAATCCCGGCCGGAGTGTATATAGAGTGAATACACTGTGTCCGGGATTCCATAGTAAGTGAATTGATCAGCCACAGTGATTAAATAACATCCCTTGTTGCAAACCTTCAACAATGGCTGTTGTTTAATCATATTATGTGTTGTGTGAACATGGCCTTAAAGGGTTATTCTGGAAATAAAAAAAATTGGGCTCTGGTGCTCTAAAAGTGCTATCCAGCATTATAAAAACAGGGCCACTGTTCCCAGCATATTATGCTCGTAATCCAAGGCATAACTATATATATTATATATATTTATTTATAATATATATAGTGATGCCTTGGATTACGAGCATAATTCCTTCCGGGACGGTGCTTGTAATGCAAATCCACTCTTAAACAAAAGCAAATTTTCTCATAAGAAATTTTAGAAATGCAGGCAATTGGTTCCACACCCCAAAAATAATGATTTATTATTCTGAATAACATGTAAAACAAATGAAAAAAACATTCAGAAACAGCAGAATATATGATATTATAAGTTACTGTATAGTAATGGAGAGGATGGGAAACGCAAGGGCTGACAGAGACTGCAGGGAGCATGAAGGAATAAGCAGGGCAGATATGGACACATACATGCAGCGTTCTCTGTCCAGGGATAGAGGGGTTACAGCTATGAAGTTATCACCTCCACAGTCCTGTCCCCGGATGTAAGCCCCAGCCTGAAGTGGATCTGCTATGATGTGGAAGGTGAGGGAGACTTCCTGGGTCAGAGTACAGTGCTGTAGCCCCGCTATGCAGACCATGCCCCTCCCCCAATCCACCTCCCACCCAGTACTGGGAGCTCCAAAGCAATGCTCTTAAACCAAGTCACAATTTTGAAAAACTGTGAGCTCTTAAACCAAGGTACCACTGTATGTGTGTGTGTGTATATGTATATATATATGAAATAAATTGCCAAAATATTCCTCTAACAGTGTCGACAACTTTTTGTAATTATTAAAAATGTATAGTAGTAGAGACGTCAACTATTTTCTTTAAACTTTCAGTCTCACATTGGGGTCCAGAAACCCAACATAAAAACATTCCTAAATCTGCTCAGTGGTGTTAGGTTTGCCAAGTGTAGCTAGGTTTTTTTTTTATATCACATTAAGAAGATGGGCATGCACATCATAACTGCTTACCTATTTGGTTAAATTGGATGTTATTAACACTTTGATCATTTCTGCAGCATTTATACATATAGATCTTGCTCAGACATCTGGATAGTCCTTTATCAGTCATTTTGAGCTGGCCATTTATTTACAGGATTATCTGTCGGGATAAAGAAGCTAAATCCCTGCTATTTGCCATAATGGGATTTTTTATTCTGTTTACCATTTACGTGATGGCACATGCTATGATAGCAGCAATAGGAATGGTCAGATCAGAAAGCAGATACACATCACAGCCAACAGACTGATCTCTTTGCCGGTTGGTGCACAGTGATTATAGCTGTGATCGGACATTTTCGGTTGGATCTTAGCTAAGTCACCTCATGTAGAGTCAGCATTGATGGTGATGCTATTGCCCTCTTTGTATCCTGTTCATCAGATAATAAAGATCATCTGTAGGGCATTAGTCGATTAATACAAGGGATGCTGAACAGTACATTGGAAACCAGAGATCTCTTGTTTTCTATAGACATAGAAATATGCCAGGCTAATAACTATATTATATTCATAGTGATTTGTTTTAGGTCACCGGTTACCTAATCCCCTGTTTGAATGAAAGCAACTGAGAAGTCACAGCAAGTAGATTCTCACTCCTTTTATTCCAAAAGAACGCACAGTAACCAGCCCTACAATGCCAACATTTGAATAGCACTACAGGTATACAGTAGGTTTCACTTTCTGTAGGTTTAGAACAAAGGATATTTAGGTGATGTTTAATACATTTAGTAGACATTTGTGGCTTGAAAAATGAAAATATTTACTGCATGTGAATATCATATAGAATATTCATTTTATCATTGATACAAACCGCATTTTTATGTGAATCATACAGAAAAACGAGTGTACGAGTACACCAGACTTAAAGCCCCATCCCCTTTTTTCTCAGCTGAAATTACTAAGAGGTGCATGCCTCTTAGTACAGGTGGCCGACCCTGCGCCCCCAGCACAGGCACTGCTCACAAATCTACGCCTGCTCTAAAGCCTGGTTTTCCAGGCATAAACCTTAATAAATCAGGCATGGGAGGAGGCCACGCCTCCTCCCTGGCTTGCGATACCCCCTTGCCTGCCTATCAGGCAAGTGTACGCCAAGGAGAAGGCAAGAATCTGCACCTTCTTCCTGGTGTACGCCAGTGGCACAACCTTAATAAATTTCCCCTTACGTGTGAACATAACCCTTAAGGGTGCATTCACATATACCACATCCGGATTTCACGTTGCAGGATCTACAGCGAAATCCGCTGCGATATGCGGTAAGTTATTCTCTATGGTCTCTGCATTTGCTGTGGGAATGCAGCCTCTCTGTCTTAATAACTAATTGTCTGCTGCTCCCAGGTCACTGACGGCGCTCAGCTACTCAGTGTGTTGCGGCGGGACAGCGCACTGATTGGCTGAGCGCCGACAGTGACCCGGTAACTGGAGAAGCAAACCAGAATGTGGGCAGGTAATATATTAGCTTCTTCCAGCAACTGACTTGCGGCACACAATTAGTTAATAAGACAGAGAGGCTACATTCTCCCACTGCGAGAATGCAGAGACCATAGGGAATAACTGTATCTCATACTGCAGCAGATTTTGCTGCGGATCTTGCAGCATAAAATCTCTAGAGTAACCATTTGTAAAAAAAAGACAAAAAAAATTAGATTTTGTGGCAGCAGTGGGGGTCAACATGGGCCTCTCTGCTGCCACCAGGTTTAGTGTCTGCAGAGCTGTCCTCTGCCCCCACTCGGATTAAGCACTTCCGTTGACACAGCGCTACTGATACAGAGTCCTCCCATGTACTAAATATTCTTATCAGAATATACAGGACACTGAGGCGGGTTGTCAGTAGCACTGTGTGTGCTGCACCTTTGCAGAGCAATCGCTGATTACTATCTCCACTCGCTCTGCTAGGCTCTAGTAATCACGGCTTGTTCTGCAGAGGCCATCATGCACACTGCTCCTTTAACTGTTGACTGACACCAAGCTAGTAAGACATGTTTTTCTATCCTTACATCCTTGTAGGCTTCATGGTCTTAGCTCTTTCTTTTTTCTTTGAGAAAGAGAAGACATTAATCAGAACTATATATTTCACCATGTTTTTAAGCATCAATTTAAGTGCTGTTGATTGCTCAAGAGCTTAATATCTCATAAGACAGAGCCTGCTTGTTATTCCTACGCAGTAGAATCAGACATTGTATGGTCACTTTAGATTTAACATATGCTTTTATAAGTATAAGGCTTAGTTGTGCCTGAAGGGGAACATCTGGGCCTCAGGGTAGGCCAACAGTATTGAAATAGTTGGGGGTGAACAGTGGCACCCCCACTGATCAGCTGTCGGGACGACACTTTAGCCTCTGCCATATTTGCATGTGCTCATCCTTTCATAGTCATACTATTAGTAGCATCAGCACAAGGTACTGCCGTGTTGTCCTGTTCTCTTATATAAACAATGCCGCAGCACTTTGCACCTCCAATATCATTAGTATTGCAATCCAAGAACGAGTACATGTTGTACAATAGCAAGGCCCCTTCAGACAGTGAGGACCATGAGAATGCTTTGAGTCAGACCCCCTGCAGCTCTAATATTGACAGACATTTTCCCAGTGCATCTGTGCAATGGTTTGGTATAAAGCTGAGGCCTCATTCACACGATCCGTGCTGCAATCCGCTGGGAGGATCACGTACGGATTCCCTAGAACCCCCTTGCTGCACAGCACGGATTCCTCCACTGGCAGCAGAGATGACAGGAGCGCATAATGTGGATTGTCATCGTATCTGACTACTCACCTACTTCCCTGTGCCGGCCGGCTTACACACTCTCACCAGAAGTGGCTTGGACTACACTGCTGGGAGAAGAAGGCAGCTTAGTCCAGGCCACGTCTGGTGAACAAGTAAGCCAGCTGGGTTGAGGGGAGGGTGGAAGGGGGGGAATCCGTGCTTTGATCTGCACAAGGACACGTGCTATTTTTTTTTGTGGAGCGGATCACGGTGGGGGTCGCGAACTTTTGAATGGTTTTGAATGGACTGCTATCACAGTCGTTTGTTTTTCAACATGATTGAAAGACAAACGACTGCAACAATCAGCCGACATAAAAGATGTCAGCTGATCATTGCCTTCTATCCCACAAGACGATTATTGACCGATATCGCCCGAATGTGGCTGATAATCGTTCCGTGGAATAGGGCCTTAAGGCAGGCATTTATTCAGTCCAGGGATTTTAGTACTGGGGTTAAAAATGTCCCCACAGTGCCAAGGCTCCTCGAGCACATTAAGAGGAACAATGCCTCTACATTAATCCTGTGCACATCACTGTGTGTACACAGAGTCTGAGCTCAGAGCTGACGTAGGCTTCTTTAATTTTTTTTCCGCTGGAAAAAAATGCTAAATTCGTGGACACAGAGGCCACACTCCCTGTTCCGCCCCCTTCTCTCTGGCTGAATGGCACAGAGTGGCCTGATGCGAAAATTTATTTGCACAACTAGCGTTTGTAAATAAATTTATTTGCATGTGGCCCCTGTACGCCTGTAACTTACAGATATGTCATATCACAAAGGTCCCCCAAAGTTTTTCAGAAATGCTGCAGTGTATCATTGTAAGCTGTCTGTGATAAGGGAGTCAGGTGTTCTGTTGGGAATTGTCTTGCTTCCTGTAGATCATGCAGCATAAATAGCAAAAATGTACTGAAAGACTTTATAGAGAATCTGGCACAAACACCGCACCACTACATGCTAGATAGGAGAATCGAGCTGATTTAGAGTACCTTATGATCTCACTTGCATTCCCCTGTCATTTAGTTAAAAAGAATAGGCGCTTCAATGGTATGGGGCCCATTTTTTTATTTATCTTTCTGAGGCTTGGACAGCAATGCCTCCTGTATTGCCACAATGGCTGCCCTGCATGAATTAATCAGAAGGTATGGTTGTAACACAGCTGAATTTCCCATTTAGCACAATGTATCATTATATCACGCTATGTTATCAGTACTTTTTCTTAGAATTGCAGGGAAACTACCGAGTTGTCCTATTGAGCTATCAATGTGAACAATGTTAAATTAAATTAAAATTACTCCTCTGTTACACTGCTCACATGGCTTTGTTGGTTTATCTCTGATTTACTGTCCTCACGTAGGAGTATTTCCTAACAGTGACAGCCTGTCTCATTTTCATGGGAAAGACTCACAGCTCGGCATTTATTACTAGCATTATTGACTGGTTATAGATATATACATTTGTGTATAGTCGTGAAATGTAAAGAATATTCACATAATCAAAATCAAAGAGTGGCATCATTACCAGGTAGCAAGCCCCCATACAAAAATGTGTATTTTTGCTGTTCTACTCTAATTTTATTTTGTTCTCCACTATGTAAGTATATCCCTACATTAGAGAGCAGATTATTCAGACTCTTGAAGCATATTGGGCACAAGGTAGTTGGAGAATCTGGCGGTCATCTTATCAAAGAATGACATGAACCATGACAACAAGATCAAAGTTAGTGCACTGGGTGTGTTACAGGGGTATTCCACTCAAAAAAAAAAAGTTTTGATATGTTGCGGTAAGGTAAGAATATGCTGTTTGTTATGTTATGTTGAGCAGACTTCCCCTTTAACTATATTTCTAAACTATTTTCTAACTATGTTTCTAAAAACAAAGTTAAGGGTAAAGTGTTTTTTTTAAGAAACTGAATTCAAGAATAGAGATGAGCGAACCTGGAGCATGCTCGAGTCGATCCGAACCCGGACTTTCGGCATTTGATTAGTGGTGGCTGCTGAAGTTGGATAAAGCTCTAAGGCTATGTGGAAATCATGGATATAGTCATTGGCTGTATCCATGTTTTCCAGACAACCTTAGAGCTTTATCCAAGTTCAGCAGCCCCAGCTAATCAAATACCGAACGTTCGGGTTCGGATCAACTCAAACCTGAACCCGGTTCACTCATCTCTATTCAAGAACAAGGGGACACAATGTGAGGTTAGCAGATTTGATTGGTAAAGCCTTAGTAACTGAATATAAACCTACCTAGGATAAACATATATCCATCCTAAGATAATAATAAAGGAAATAAGGGTAGAATAGATGGACCAGGTGGTCCTTTTCTGTTGACAGCCTTTTGTGTTTTTTTTATATTCTGCATCGGTTACTAAGAACTTAATGGCAATTTACATGGGAGGTGGTGGAGAATCTCCAATAAGGTCCTGTTATTATTGTTTTGACCTCACAAGTTATGAGAACAATTTGTATAGCCCCTAGCAGTCTAGTTAGCCGAAGAGAGCAGTGCTATTTGATGTTTTGCTCAGGGGTGGGCCTTGTTCTGCATATGGTATGCTCATCCCTGACCATACACGTGATCACTAGTGGTTATTCTGCACTGTACAGAGGTCCATCACTGATACCGCCAAGCAAGACTACACCAAGTGATAAAAAAACAAATAATGAATATTGCACTATTAGTACTTTTACTTTATGCAATCCACTTGACACATAGGAATCTCATTCCTAAGCAAAAGTCTCAGAGTTAGAACATGGCAGGGTCTCAACCTTACTAATGGTCAATGTTAATGCCAATAAATGATTATTTTTTCTCCCGATCCCATTATATCATTCAGTACAAATTAGACACTGTATAAGACAACAATTTACAGCGGCAGAGATCAACTTAGTAGCTGCTCTACACCAACAGCTGGGGACACCATTCCACCATTTGGGAATGACTGCTTCATTGCCTCCTTGGACTAGAATGGTGCGGCACCACACCCATCTTTTCCTGGTTGCTGTAGGCAGCTCCTTTTCCTTGCACTAGTTTTCATGTCTCAAAGTGTTTAGCTCTGCATATTCCATAGTGTATAAAAGACACCCCGTTCTTTCTCTTTTTTTTAGCTAAGCAAATGGCTTATATATCTCCTAGCAAGCATTTAAGTAGAGCACAACATTTTATGTGTCAAGCAGGCATCACTTTACTTCTTATGCATAATTACCAATGCATTATTCCAGAAAGAGACTGCACAGGAACAAAATACAGCCTTGTGAATTCTAAATGATAAAGAATGTCACCTGTCAATCATCATTCATTACTACAGGCAGTAAAATTACATTGTTACAACCGTAAACTCGGATGAACAGACAAAAAGTAACCAACACACCTATCCTTTGGGGCTATAAAAATGGTGAAGTCGCTGGATATTTTTTTAATGTCTACTGCTTCTAATTTTAAGTTTTTCATAGAATTTTAGAATGTGAAGCAAAAGTATAAAATAATGGTATGGTGTGTGTGTGGAAGGGGGAGGGTGTGAGGGGGCAGAAGAGGCAGTTGCCTGGGTGCAGTTAGGTACAGATGTGTAGAGGGGGTGCAATATGTGGGTCCTGCCTTCCTTCTACCTCCCACATTTGTGTATACTGCTGGAGTTAGAGCAGCTGGAGGTTCTCATCAACTGTTGGAACTTGGAACAGGACAAGATAACTTTTAATATAGTGCTGCAGTTGTATAGAAAATAATAAAGATGCTATTCTTACCTCCCTATGCGACCCCAGTGCGCCTCCTTTATTGTCTATGTGTCCCCCTCTGCAGTTTCTGCCACTTCTGAGACAAAGGGTGGATTTGATTTAAATCACTAGTCAGTAAGGCTTGATTTAAATCAGTGATTTAAATCAAAGTTTCTACCTAAACTAGTTCTTGCTATTTTAACATGCAAGTAGATGAAGTAGAAGAAGATTTTTAGAATCACTTTTTATATTACTTCTTTCTCCCCAGTTTAATGGGTTAATCATTCATATTTGGACACCACTGTTCTGTTGTACTTAGGAAGGAGAAAAATAATCCTGACCTTAATAACAATTTAAATAGATTTATTCAACTTTAACAATAACAACATTACAGCATAAGTTATTGGCTGACCGGGCTGTCTCTGCTGAAAGAGGTTTGCTATGGAACTAGCAATGGGATCGTTCAGTGAGGGACCGAAAACTTCCACAGGAGGACACTGGGGGGAGCATGGGGAGGTAAGAATAGCATCTTTACTACTTTCTCTTTAACTGCAGCACTATATCAAAGGTTTTCTCATGCCCGAGTAGCTCTTTAAATGAATGGTAAACTGGTGTGTATGCATGAGAAGTATTACAATTTCAGTCATTTATATAAATTATGTATAGCATTTTTCATCAACATCCCCCTCTTAAGGCTCCATCCCTTATTTTCAGTTGGTTCTGAGCTAGTGGGTGATATCCGCTGTCTATGATAGCTCCCATATGCTGTACACACAGAAAAGGAGATCCTGCTCCACTATATCTCTGTACCATATGAAGCAGCAACAGCATAAAACATATTGTAGTGCTGAGCACTGGGGTTAGATGGAAGACTTAAAGGGGTTGTTACCAATTTTTTTTTTTTCTTTCAAATCAACTGGTGCCATAAAGTGCCAGAGATTTGTAATTCACTTCTATTAAAAAATCTTAAGTCTTCCAGTACTTATCAGCTGCTGTGTGTCCTGCAGGAAGTGGTGTTTTCTTTCCTGTCTGACACAGTGCTCTCTGTTGCCTCCTCTGTCCATGTCAGGAACTGTCCAGAGCAGCAGCAAATCCCCATAGAAAACCTCTCCTGCTCTTCAGACTGGAAATAATGCAACTTCCTGCTGCGCATACAGCAGCTGATAAGTACTGGAAGGCTTGAGATTTTTTAATAGAAGTAAATTACAAATCTCTGGCACTTTATGGCAGCAGTTGATTTAAAAGAAAAAAATTTTGGGTGTACAATCCCTTTAAGCCCCTATTTCACAAAGCATTTATCGGCCACATTCGGCTCATCTTATGTTGAGCGATGTTAAAAAATGAAGGATCATGATAGCTGCAATATGCTGCCGTCGCTCTGTGTAATAGGAGTGGTGGTAGGAGACCGCCACTATCTTATATAGCCCCCCCCCCCCCCGCAGCTTTCCGCGACCCCACGGCTCTTACCCGCTCGCTGCCGACGCATGTAATAGCACCCGCAGTGAGCAGGGAACGAGGAGCAAGCAAGCGCTGACCTGACAGGTCTCGCTTGCTTCCTTTTGTCACCCTGTGTATTAGGGGCTTTACTAGACCTTTCAGCAGGATCTCTGAGTGATCTGTCTCATTCTGCAGTTACCGCTTCCTTCCCCTTCTCTCTACTACTACTACGGGCAGCATCTAACCTCATCCTTCCATGAGCGAATAGACCAACTTTTTTTAAATGACAGATTTCAGCAGTTTTTCAGAGTAAGAGTATGTTCACACTGTGCAAATGGGGCAGAATTCCACCTCATTTGCTAAGCGTGAACATACCCTAAATGAGGACTTTGGCGAAGCCTAGCAAGTTAAAGGGGTAGTGCGGCGTTTAACTTTTATTCACCAAATAACACACATTACAAAGTTATACCACTTTCTAATGTGTGTTATTTAAGTGAATGGCCCCCTTCCCCGTGTTCCCCCCACCCCACCCCGGAAGTGTTGGTGCATTATACTTAGGTGTTCGCTGTCGACCCAGGCCGCAATCTTGTGTTGACAACGTCATCTTCGGGAGGCCAGCCGAAGAGCTCCAGCCATCCCTCATGCCGCCCCCCCCTTCTGCCGCTTGATCAGCTGCTCAGCCGCGATTGGCTGAGCACAGTTATTATTGTAATTTGTGTTATTTAGTGAATAAAAGTTAACGCCACACTACCCCTCTAAGAGTTTTTTTTTGTAGTAAGAAAGTTTTCTGTGTTCCTTTTATATTATTGACTTGACAGAATAATTATTGACATTTTATAAAATTGACTTGACAAAACCTACTGTAATTTTTTAACAATATTTTTGAGAAACCTATGGAAAAAATACACTAAAATGTCCCCCCCCCAAAAAAATCACTGTAGCACATTTCATATATGGCCACAATAAAACGCTCAAGAAAACACAAAAAAGGAATAATGCTTTGAAAAACATAGCACTTTAAAAATAAAAACACTCTGTATGTGAAACTACCATAACAAATATATATATATATATATATATATATATATATATATATATATATATTTATTTATTTATATATAAATTGCAATTTATGTAATGGTTATACACAGAGATTTGTATTCTTATCCTTGGCAGTATGATTCCAGACACAGTCCAACACTATTCCCTCAGTTTCTCTCTTTGGTACATTTACAAATTAAAGGGGTACTCCAGTGTGGAGGCACTTTCTTGGGGGGATCGGGGGGGAGGTGGCCGAAATAAAAGACGTCCACTCACCTCCCCGGTTCCAGCGGCGGCTCACTCATCGCGGCGCTCCGGTCCCCGGTTCCCGGACGCTTCCTGGTGTCTAACGCCGCCCGAGACACTACGTCTCAGGGCCGCTCAGCCACTCAGGGAAGGAGGCGGGATCTGAGCGGACTTCAAACGGATCCCGCCTCCTTCACTGAGTGGCTGAGTGGCCCTGAGGCGTAGCGTCTCAGGCTGCGTCAGGCATCAGGAAGTGGCCGGGGACCGGAGCGCCACGATGAGTGACCCACCGCTGGTCCCCACCAAAAAGTGCCCCCACACTGGATAACCCCTTTAAATTAATGGAAACTAAAAAGACCTGCGTGTGCCTGAAGCAGGAGATTGTGTTAAAGTCTTTGAAGCACTGAATGCTCTCCTGAAAACATCATTAACTTATAGTCAATGAACACGTGTGAAAACATCATCATTTTATTAAACCAGCAGTCACATTGTCAGTACATAACGTCCAAAGAGATGGTGACTAGAGATGAGCGAACTGGGTTCAGGTTCGAGTCGATCCGAACCCGAAAGTTCGGGTTCGGATCGACTCGAGCATGCTCCAGGTTCTCTCATCTCTAATGGGGACTGTGTTGCAATTTTTCATTTACAAGCAGGTATGAAAATCTCATAGTCACTACTCTATCAGATCAATGAAGAAGTGGATTATTAATAATGGGCATAAAC